>NW_006262339.1:9025009-9070009 GCF_000493195.1 Citrus x clementina | reverse complement strand
ACAAGTTTTCAACTCTTGCATGAAAGCACTGATCAGATTGTGTTTGAAAATGAGCTTGAGACTGAGTCAACAAGATAAACATCCTATTGGCACTCATGTTGGTTTGAATGATCAAACCTTTCTCTGGATGAAATATCTTGCACATCCCTCCCTTGATCAAAATAACCAAGCCTCTGTCTTATAATTGCCCTATGCTCAAGAGATTATTTCTTAACTCCGGAATATAGTATACCTCCGTAATAACATGATTGACTCCATTTAGCAACAGTTTTACACTTCCCTTTCCCATCACATTCATCTTGGTGTTGTTCCCTAATTTTACCGAATACCAAAATTTTTCATCGAGTTCACTAAACAAAGTTCGATCACCGCACATGTGATTAGAACACCCTGAATCGAGGAACCATGCATCGTCTCTTCTAGCCTCATATAGCTCCACACAAGACATCAAAAGTATCTTTTCTTCCTCACCAAGCTCTGCATAGTTTGCTTCTTTGTTCCTAGAAGGACATTCATATCGAAAATGTCCAAGTTTATGGCATCAGTAACACTCCACAATTTCCTTGTTGAAGTCTGCTCGATCTCTCCCTCTTCCTCTTCCTCTGTAGGCTCCACGACCACGACCTCTTCCTCCTTCATATGTCACCTTTAATGCTTGCTCCTCATGACCTCTTCCTCCTTCATAAGTCACCTTTAAGACCTGCTCCTCACTATTACGCCTCTGGAACTTCTGTTCATGCACTATTAATGAGCTTTGTAACTCATTAATAGTGAGAGCATCAATGTCTTTTGACTTCTCAATAGAACACACAACATAGTTGAACTTCTCAGTTAAAAAGCGTAGAATTTTCTCCACCACTTTAACATCCTGCATATCTTCTCCATAAATTCACATCTTGTTTGCCACTGTCATGACCCTAGAGAAGTACTCTATCACTCTTTCACCGGATCTCATCTCAAGAGTTTCAAATTCTCTGCGGAGAGCTTGGAGATGAGACCTCTTGACCCTTGCATTTCCTTCGAACTTTTTTTTCATGGCGTCCCATATTTCTTTGGCAGTATCATTTTGAGAATGGTGTCGAGAACGGTGCAATCGATCGCCTGAAAGAGATAGTTCTTCACTTTCAGATCCTTCATCTTCATCTCATCATTCTTCTTTCGTTGTGCATCCGTCTGCATTGATCCACTAGCTGACTCAACATATCCAGGCTCCACCAGCTCCCAAAATTCCTTAGATTGTAGGAAATTTTCCATCAGCATGCTCCAGTGGTCATAATGACCATCAAAGTGAGGAATGGCTTGTTATATAAAACTCCCTTCAGTAGTCATCTGTTGCGTTGCTACAAGAACTTCAAAGACTGCTGCTTTAATTTATCAGGCCTAGTAGGTGGCTCTGATACCAGATTGTTGGAATCTTTGATCTTATATGTAGCTGAGAACAAGAACACAACAAGTTGCACTTGATAACTTTTTTATTGACAATAACTTTGGCTTAAATAGCCATTCAACACACGATCTTAACAAAAAACGAGAAAGCAGCCAACTTTAGCGAAAATAAAGCCAAGTGGTAACAGAAACTTGGAATAATTCAAATACAAGTAAATGTCCCTAAAGAATAGGACTTTATTCTAACAGAAGCTACAATAAAACTTCTTTCATTATAGATAACAAATTTGTGTACACATACAAATTCTACCATGAGAGAGATAATCATGAGAAAGCTGAAAAAAGAAAAGGCAATAAAGGATAAGTTTAAAATATTAATTATTTTATAACTCAATCTTAACTGCTCAATTTTGTATTTTCCACATGTCACTAGATTATAAAATCAAGCTGAGACTATGAGAAAGAAAAAAAAAATAAGAGAGAATGTAATCTTATGAGAAAACTCAAACTCTCCACTAAAAAATAAGGTGGTGAGGTGTTAACCACATTGTACGTAAGAATAAAAATGATATGCACTTCACTAATGAATCCCATCTCAGCCCCATCAAAGCAAATTTTTGGGACAAGTTTATTATTAATCTTAAAATTTTAATAACTTTATTAATTCAACTTTTATTTACTCTTATGTAGGGTTGAAATAAGGTTGGAGTGGGCCCTTCTATCATTACAAAGTTAGAATTGGTCAATGTTAAAACTATGATTTTGATTAACAATAAATTAATCAATATAATTAAAGCTTAAAATGAAGTCAAAGTCTAGCTCTAGTAGTAAGGAATGGCCTTCTTAGAGCTCAAGTCCTATATTCAAGTTTCAATGGTACATGAGTTTAGAATAATTTAAAAAAAATTAAAATAAAACCAATAAGAGATTAATAATTGAAAAAAAAAAACGAATATTCTATTAACACAAAAGCAGCTAGAGAGAAATAACTAAATCAAAATCATCAAACTATTGAATTTCCTCAATTTAATTAGTAGTATATATGGTCACAGCAATTTAAATATTATTATCAATAAATTATTGAATTCAGCAATTTTGTTCTACTTTATGTTGCAAGAATCACACGCAAACCATTTGGTTCTCACGAAATTACACCATGCCGGTTGCATATATATACAATAATAATGTGCATGTGAAAGTGACACGGCATGTGAAAAAGTCTTGTTGAATCAACATTGATAAGATTCTTCAAAGTGTTGTTAAGGCTACCACTTATCTCTTTGAGGGAGAAAAAAAAAGTCTTGTTGAATTAACATTTATAAGATTCTTCAAAGTGTTGTTAAGGCTACTACTTATCTCTTTGAGGGAGAAAAAAAAAGTCTACCGGTTAATGATTTAGACATTTTAACCAAGCTCTAGAACGTGGGTTGATGATAGCGTAAAAAAAGGCTCATGTTTCTTTTCCAATTTTATAAAAAAACACACCTAGATTTTTAAGAATAGATCTAATAAAAAGTTAATATTTTCTAGAGTCCATATATATATTAATGAACAAAATAAGGATGATATAGTTAATTAACATTGGTAGGCGGCATTGCAGTGTAGTAGTAACACAATCTCTCAAAAAAAAAAAAAAAAGAAACGGAATGTGACCTGATTGTCCATTTCTGAAACCGTAGGGTCTAATTAATCATTGTCTTTGAAGATTTTGGAGATAAATTATTATAAATTTAGAATATAATTGAATATTACTTAAAAAAAATTCTAATTACACGTGCTGTCGTAATACTTTTCTCTATCAAAGTTACGCATAATCATAAATATGCATCTTCAAAATTAACTTATTTTGTTAGAAGTTGTTGAGATGATGACGTGTATGATATTAATTGATTTTTTTGTTAATTATTAACCTATTATTTTTACAACTCACTCAATACATGACATAGAATATACTATATCATTAAGTATCCCAATTAAATATCCAAAATGAACAAACACATATAACATTATTAACTCATTCAGACAATATGTACGTAAGCGTAAATATATTAATTAATCGCAATGACTCAGTCCAAAATTGAGAGCTTCCGTGCAAATCCACCAATTAAATTTTGTGAGAAAGATAGATAGAATGTATAACACAATTGACAATACAAATAAAAAGTTCACTAGTGACACACTGACACTTAATTAGCTATAGCAAATTAAGCTGCCCGGCACGATCATAACTCAGACCTACAAAGGGGACAGGCCTTGCTCTTGGTGAGCCAATTCAAGACGCAGTCGCCGTGGAAAATATGGGAACAAGGCAAGCGAGTCACTTGCAAACCTACCACAAATTCTTGCAAACAAATTGCACACAGACACTGTTGCCGCCTCAACCGGTCTTCATCAATTTGGACCTTCTCCAATCTTTCAATTGCCTCTCTGCTTGCACCCTCCGCCACCGACGCGCTTTCGCTAACTTCTTCAATATCACCATCATCATCATCAACGACCGCACATATTCTCACGTGCATGCGTAAAACCTTGTACCCTTCAAAGGCCTTGTCACTCGCCATGGCTCGAGCACAGCTCAGTATCTTTTCGACAAAGAGTGGCCTGGAAGGGACGCGCACGGACGAAAGAATCCCTTCTAGGGTTTCTTGACATGTCTCCTCGTTTATCAATCGGTCGCGTGCCACCTCGATGTCCCTGTCTTCAACGGCCGATTCCGTCAAGTTGTTGATTTCGGCTACTCCATCTTCTTCTTCATCATCATCTTCCGCTGGATCCCGTGGTAGATGAATGAATGAAACATGAAAGACAAGAGAGAATGTAACAGAAGCTCGTACCTCGTCTTCAATGCTTTTAGCATTTTCTGCCCATATTTCGCAGTAATCTTCATAGTCGCTCGCCATCTTTGAAATTTTGAAAGAGAAGATATTAATTGGGTCGATGAATATGTGTTTGCACACACACACACATATATGTATGTATGATGTATAGCCTTCAATAATATTATGGCTAATACTAAATTATATGCATGTAACTTAAGGGATCTTAATATTATTAGTATTCCTGTTCCAAAAAGGAAATTTTTGAGTTCAATAGTCTTATTGTGTGAACAGAGAACTAGTTTTATTCTCAGACAGTAAGGAAAGTGAGAAAATAACTTTTATTTCGTAATTTTTTTTAATTTCCATTAGATAAGTGAATAATCATTAGAGAAGAGTTATATATGTATATATATTCTAGTGTCTTATAAAAACTATATATTTTATTTTTAATTTTTCTATTATTTAATTTTGAAAATTAAACAAACAATTATACATGTTATTCGGCCGCTTCCGGACGAGGCTTGACCAAATATTGTACTGCATTAAATTTAAGATTTTTAATCACTGAAATTTATTTTGTAATTTATTTTATAAAAAAGAATTCAACGCATCGCCCTATTTAATGTTCTCGGTCGCTAATCGGCAACCATGTTTTACGGTGGCAAGAATCTGCAACGCATTTTTGTTTATTTTTAACTGTCAATTGAGAGGTTTAAAGGCCGATGGTGACAGACGTTAAAATTTAGTATTAATATAAATTCAAACAATATATAAATTATTTTATTTAAATAATGAGAATTTACACGGTTTGGATGAGTGGCGGCGGTTGGTATATAGAGATATAAAATTGTCACTTGAGAGGTTTAAAGGCCGATGGTGACAGACGTTAAAATCAGTATTAATATAAAGGGAAATTATCATTTTACTACTAAAGTTTTACTGACATATCATGTCAGTACCAAGATTTGCCGAAAAGTGCATTTTACTACTAAAGTTTTGCGCCGTTATCAATTCACTACCATTTCGTTAAGAAAAAGTTAATGTTTAACGGAAATTGAGTTAAAAGTCGATTTTAACCCCAAGAGTTTGGTAGTAAAATGATAATTCCCTTAAAAATTCGGTAGTAAAATGATAATTCTCCTAAAATTTTGGTAGTAAAATGATAATTTATCTATCAAATTAATAGACAATTTTACTCTTACAGCTGGAAATGTCTTTGATGCCCTTATGACATTAATAAATTTTTGACGTTGTTAACGGAATGGTAGTAAATTGATAATGACGCAAAACTTTGGTAGTAAAATGCACTTTTCGGCAAACCTTGGTACTGACATGATATGTCAGTAAAACTTTAGTAGTAAAATGATAATATCCCTAATATAAATTCAAACAATATATATATATATATATATATATTATTTTATTTAAATAATGAGAATTTACTGGGGATGGATCAATTTGAGTGATGGGCGCGAGCAAGTCAAAATTGTGGTGGTCATATTGTACAAGTCCAATATTTTGACTAGACCGGTCCGTGCAACATTGAAAATTACGCACTAATATTATGTACCAATCAGTATTATCAAATTATCAATATTATATTGTGATGACAATGGCACGTTTTTCTCAACTTCTCTCTCGACAATGACAATGGCATGAAAGTGATTTTCTTTAAGAAACTTGAAATTCGTTTGAGTGTCACAGTCACTAATTATTATTATTTTTTTAGAATGATTTTTTTTTTTTCAAAATTACGTGAAATGTAGAAGGGAATTAAAAGATTTGGTATACTATTAAGGGTCCAATGCAATTAGCATGAAAGTGATTTTCTTTAAGAAACTTGAAATTCGTTTGAGTGTCACAGTCACTAATTATTATTATTATTATTTTTAGAATGATTTTTTTTTTTCAAAATTACGTGAAATGTAGAAGGGAATTAAAAGATTTGGTATACTATTAAGGGTCCAACTACTGTGCATACGTGATTTAGAATCACTGATTTTTGTCTTTTAGTTATCTGACCGTTAGATTGCAAAGAGAAAAATCCAAAGGCTCTAAACTAACGTCCGGCAATAAAGATGTTAACTGGTCACCGGCATCACCAGACTTTAAAAAAAAAACTGGGTTAGAAAAATCGTCGGCAGCGTGACATTAAGGGGTTTCTTATGGTAAGTCGTTAATTAGGCTTTTTATATCCAGACGCTGGGGTAAGAGAGGAGAACTAGGAAATCGCATCGTTCATTGATGAACTGAGAAGAAAACTCGTACACGAGCTGTATTGAAGGGGATTTTAAGAAGGTCAAATCGTCGGTCGAGATTCAGATGCTGGTGATTGAACGCGTCAGTGAAGATTGAGGTAGGTGTTTCATAAGAATCGCAAACTTGAGTATCTTAGTTAGCATGCTTGTGAATAACTAATTTGTGTAATTTTAGAGTGGGTATATTGGGGCTCTGAAATTATACAATGGGATTAAATTATAGAACGGGATACACACAATATATGGGTATTTGCTTGGGTAATGTAGATGTAAGTCGGGTTTCTTTTTATAATCAGCGTATTATGGATTTAAATTTATTCACTTTGATTGTTTCTCTATGAAGGCTTTCAGAGCTGGTTTCACCGGATCCCAAAAGCTTAACCAGTAAATAAGTATCTTCCTATATGACTGGTTTTATCTCGATTGTTCGTGTTACTGATACGGTTTTGTCTTACTGCAACAACTCCATAGACTTCAAACTGAGTTGTTCTAGATTATTTCTCGGTTGTTCGACACTGTCAAGTTAATTTGGCATACTTTTGTTGTTAAATAATGAAAATTGTTGTTGTGTGGGCTGCTTTTCTTTTTTATCATTTCAGGGAATTTAATATGGTATACAATCTTTTGTATGTTTTGAAGTCATAATAAAAATAATATGTGTTGTTGTAACCTTGTTATATGATAATATGATTACAAACTTGTCATCCATGGCTGTTGAAATTCACATAGCCGACTACTTATTCTACATCTCATGTCATGGAAAATAGAAATAAACTCGTCATATGCCCAGGAAGTAGGCAAAATATAGCCTCTGTGCACAAAACCTTTTGAACAATCATGTCAGTTTTAATCAGGGCATCCTTTAATGCAAAATCACTCACTATTAATTGCTGCACAATATTTTGATTTACACCAAGTATTTGGCTTGCAAAAGACCACCTGCAGCTCTGTATGCAATCTAAATTTATTTTCCACATTCACATTCTTAATCATAATCACATTGCATACCATTTGTTCATTGTGTCATCTGGATTATCTCTATTTTTCATCTACAAAATTTTATATATATCCATCAACACTATGCAAATGTGTTGGATCTCTATTAGCCTGCTTTTGTAACATCCCGATTGTGTTATGTCTTTATCTCTTTTCATATTTTGAATTTATATTAATTTTTAGATTCAGATTTAATTTAAAGACTGAGTTAAGTTGGACAAGAATTGTAGATTGGGAAAACCCCCTTGGTATGTAAATTGTATTAGTTATTGGTCATGCTATAGTGGAAGCTTATGTTATTAACTAAGTTACGTGGATATAAAACCAACGAGAGAGAAGAAACAAGAACAAAAGAAAAGAATGAGTGCAGTGGAAACCGAGGTGTGTGCTGAGTTTTCATTAAACTGAAGAAGTTTGGGAGAAGCAGGAAGCTTGAAAACGATTCTCGTGATTGGATAATTGGGGACAGGGATTCGACACCTTTCTGCATAATTGTACCCAGCTGAGATTAAGATTCCTTTTGTGATTGGATATTGCAAATGCCTGAAGTCTGGCAACCTTTTTGTTTGCTGTATCATGGGAATTCAATATGATATGTAATCTTAAATTTTGTATGTTTTCATATCATAATAATAGTTTATGTATTGGCAAGAATGTTTTGACTGGGTTTAATGCTTATGCTTATATTAAACTTGTCATTGGTTTATGTTAAACTTTTTCTTAGCCGACATCGCTCATGAATAATGATGGTGCTTGGGTAAATAAACTAATTATATCCTTTGGATAGTTGCTGGGGTGTGTTATTATTAAGCTATACCATTATTTGTGATTGTTTCCTTGCTCCAAGCATTTTCTGATTTCAGGCTGTGAATATGCACTAAATTACTATTGACATAATTGTTTTTGTATGTGTACTTGAATGATCAATCTTCTTTTACCTTATGTGCTGCTACAGTAACCTCATAGCCGGGTTTTTTTTAGATTGCTTTACCATATAATATTTCGATAATCATATTCCTAGGACTCCAATATTTGATTGGTCATTCGCAAGAGGCTTTTCCATTATCTACAGATTATTCTTCATCACACTATAAGCATGGAGCAAGAAATGAGGAAAAAAAAATAACGGGTAAAAACATTAAAATGAGAGCAGAATACAAATTGAAATTTATTATTATACTAGTAAATTACTTGACAACATTTATTGGAACTGACTAATAGAGCGAACAAAGTCCCCTATAGAAAATGGGGCGTCTTTTGAAGGTGATATGATGATCTAATAAAAAGAAAAAAGCAAAAGAGAATGAGATAAGTTAATGTAACGGTGCCGACAACAGAAGCTTGACATCATATACATGTTAGGAAATGCAAATGCTCATTAATATTTTTCTTTTAGCCTACAAGTGAAAAGTACCTGATTAAAATAAAAATATCATTCCTGAATCTCTCGCTTCCTCCGCCTATTGCTGCAAGTTTCCTTCTCTGCTGATGCTTGGATACTTTATAATCTACAATTACACGGGATAAGGATGGATGAATCACACAATTCTCACTTTCATAACCAGATGCCTGCACGCTTGCATTAACTCTGCAATCTACCTTCTAGAAATTCCTTCAATTTTTGCTGCAGCTTCCATTAACGTATCATCAGCAGTATACTTGTCCAAATGTGTTAATTGTTTCTAACCAGTTAGTTGTAATTGTGTACCATACAATTGCACAATTTTTAGTGACCGGTTTGTAACTTATTTGTCAGGTTACTTTTGAAATTCTAGTTATGCAACCCAAGAGGGAGGTGAATTAGAATTCTAAAAATTATTCAATTTATAAAAAAAAAAAAGCTTAATGCAAATATAAACTAAATTCAAAGCAATAACAAATAAGGTGATCACAATATAAAAAGATAAGGGAAGAGAGATTCAAACACAGAGATTTTTACGTGGTTCGGCCAACCTCGCCTACGTCCACGCCTCCAAGCTTTCCGGGCTTGAGGATTCCACTAAGCAAGCCTCCAAGGCTTCAAATGCTTACACTTGACTTCCAAGGTGTCAATAACCTTTACAACAAGAGATTATCTCAATCTCTTTAACCCAAGTGTATCCCAACACTTACAATCACTCAAAACAAAAGATTACAAATTTGTTTTGCCTCTCACAATATTTAAGATTACACAATGATGCCCAATATCTGAATAGATGAAGCAAGTATGTGTTCAAAGCTCTATGAAGATTGTATTCTCGAGTATAAGCTCAATAGTCGTGTTGCGATCAAACTTGTTTGAATTTGAATGAGCTTATTTATATTTGGAGCTGAAAAACTAGCCGTTGCAAATTGTCAGCCCGAAAACGGTTCGCCGTTAACCATTAACGGTTAACCGTTTAGACTAGTCAAAAGTTACCGTTGGGCCAAATTTCAAATAAACGGTTTGCCGTTTAGGATTACCCTTTCGCCGTTAAATTCCAGAGACCTGCAAGATGAACATCAGTTATCTGTTTACATTAAACGGTTAAGGATTTGCATGAAGTGACTTCTCTGGATATTACCGGTTAACCGTTTATAATAAACGGTTCGCCGTTTGTTTCCAGTAACCTGTAAAATAATTTAGCCTTATCCGGTTTTGTTAAACGGTGCTAGAAGAGTACAACCTTCAATTCTGGATTTTATAGGTTAACCGTTTAAATAAACGGTTCACCGTTAAATTCCAGTAGCCTTCCCAACTTTCTGTGTTTTCCGTTTTTCTTAATTGGTTAGAGCTTAGGCAATTTGTTGCTCTCTGGTTTTAATCGGTTAATCGTTTGAAAGAAAACGGTTCACCGTTTATTTTCAGAATCACATTTTAAACCAGATTTTGCAGAGAGTCATTTTCTACTTTGAAAGTCCATTTTTTATGAATATGATTGGAATGATTATAAGGTTTTCATTTATTAAGGAATATGTCCAATATTTTAATTAAAAACCATTTAAAGTTTCTTATCATCAAAATCAATATTATTAACATATTCATGTTAACAACTTTCACTGCCAGTGTATCGCTTTTTCATCCGTTAGATAATATCCAACGGTAGGTTTGGTAAAAACAAAATTGGGGGATTTGGAATCACAAGTGCAAAGTAGCCGCCTCCTACTATTAATATCATCACTCTATAAATGAAAAACATCCATCAAGAATGATCTGAATATTTGCTTATTATAGCACAAACAATTTAGAAATTAAAAATTATTTAACTTTTTTAGGTTATTTCAATCATTCAGAATCTAAGCAAGAGTTTTCAACATATAAAATTTCAATTTTTTTCTTATATCTTATAATACATGTGCCCATTCTCTAGTTAATTAGTTAGCTATAGAAACGACTAATCCAAATATATGGCGTGGCAACATGTAATATTCGTTGAAATTATGAATACATTCACGCTACTTTCCATTAAAAAAACTATATATGGTCAATTTAGATTTTTTGCCTTGAACAATTAGTTTAAGAGTAATGTTGATAAATGGAGGTTAATATTCCATATTGAATCAACTTGAGCTATCTAGGTTGTTGCCAAAAGGGTCAATTGTCACATATGTTACGTGAGAGAAGGAGGGACAAATAATTTAGCGTTAGAATATTGAGAAAATAGTTTTATTTTTGTACTTTCTGAATTTATGATAGATAACAAAACACTTTGCCATATTTGTAGCTTTTTAAAGATTTCTTATTAGTCACAAAGTCTTCTTAAATCCATAAAAAAACGTTCTTAATTATTTTTATTTGGCTTCCAAACGTGGCATGGGATTAGCACATGGACTAGCTAGTGTACGACGAGAATGATAATTGATAGTTTGATCAATTGTATTGTGCAATTCGAACCAAGCACAGAATTTATAATTAACTAGATTGCTATTATTACATATATCGATCCCCATTTAATTTACTCATCACGAGAAAACTAATAGACTATAAAAATATATAATGATGACATTCTCTACTCTAAAGCATACATGAATTAAGACTCATAATTTGGTTGTTGCATTGGCCTCCCTTTGAAGGAATTAATTAATTATATATATATATATATATATATATATATATATATATATATATATATATATATATATATGTATGTATATATGCCACTCACAAATTATCATTGCCAAGGGCTGTTGATATAATGATGTCCCACTTGATCTAAGATTAGTTTATAACTTGAGATGGCACAGATTCATCCATTCATTCATTCAGTTTGATTGCATTTGTATAGTCTTTAGTATTGGGATGATGTTTTTATATAACCAAAGCAATAATATTTTTTATTTGCTTTTGATATGCTTAATTAAACAAAATAAATGCAACTGTTAGGGGTGAAAATTTTACTTAAAGACTTCTTCGTAACAAACGATATTTTTAACTTTGGGTCTCGGCTTGCACAATTTTAACTTTAAATCTCTTATTTCAAAGAATATATTGCTTGAGAAGGGTTTTACGTGTATTGTCCAATGATTATTTCTAACAAATCAATGCGAAATTATGATGCCTCACTCTTAAGCATTAGATTCTTCATTAGTATCCTATGAGAATTGAGATCACTCTCAATCACATTCACCTAACCACTTTTTTTTTTTTTGGGTATTTTAGAAATATATATTATAAATTATTTAAATTAATTATTTTTATTTAATACAATATAATAAAAATATTTGCAATTATTTTAAAATATTTTTTCTTGTGCCCAGCTTAATTCGTGTAACCAAGCTACAAGCATTTAGATTGAGGAAGTAATTAAATTAGCTCAATGCAGCTTAACACACGGAATCATTAGTTCATTACTATAATTTTGACTTCAAGATAAAGATTTGATTAAAGAAATTAAGAAAATTTGGAAGCCAAGTAGAAAATTGATTGTTCAACAGGGGTGCGCTTCCTTCTAGATAAAAACAAAGACAATTTTTTATAGGGAAAATATCCACCGTCCACCCGTTTTTTACATCATTTTCAAAAATACACAATTCCTTCATTTTTTGGCTGGAATCCACCTAAAGTTACATTTTTTTTCACTTTTCCACTTCCGTTTGGAATCCGTTAAGAAAACTAACGGAAACTTAAAAAAATGACCATTTTACCCCCAAAACAAAAATTACAATTTCACCTTAAAAATTATAAAAAATAATCAGATTAAATCTAATAATTTTTCCCATCGGTCAATAAAGACATTAATTCCACAACCATCAAATGCAAGTTTTTTTTTTAAAATATGTCGGTAATTAGAATGCTAAATTATAACAGTAGTATTAAAAATAGCTCAATCTCACAAACCATTAATTGAATTTAAGATAAGTAAAATTTTATTATTCATTGAGTTATAATCTCTAATAGTTAAGATTTTTTTGTACTTCATTAACGTACCAATAATGATATTTATCATTAAATCTTATTATTTTTGGCATTTTTTAGGGTGAAATTATAGTTTTCGTTTTGGGGGTAAAATAGTCATTTTTTTAAGTTTCCGTTAGTTTTCTTAACGGATTCCAAACGGAAGTGGAAAAGTAAAAAAAAAATGTAACTTTAAGTGGAGTCTAGCAAAAAAATGAAGGAATTATGTATTTTTAAAAAAAGGTGTAAAAAATAAGTAGACGGTGGATATTTTTCCTTTTTTATATGTTAGCATAAAGTGATAAGACTTATATTTGTCATCTCATCATTCACCCCCCACGAGTCGAACGATTCTAGAAAGTGAGAAAATATATACGTGATCTCCGCAATCCACTTGGTTGAACAGAAACCCATGATGCAATTACAACCACTTGATACAAATCTCATCCCAAATCTGCATTTTGATCACTATCATCATAAATGCCACAGTACTCAAATTGTTTCCTTTTTTTTTTTTTAATCTGGGTTTTTATTATGTAATCAGTAATTAACAAAACAAATCCGAAAAAAATTAATTATTGATGTAGCGTGCACAAAGGATGTGCATCGGATAATATTCGCCCCTTTGCCTTCTGTTTTGTCACTTTGAAAAGAGATTTTCTCTTTAATTATTAACATTGTAATAAAAGCGAAATTACTAAATGGACCCCACTCATTTGCCTCTCGATATTGAATTGAACCGTTTGTAGTTTCCTGACAACAATTTGACCGTTACACACAAACATTTAAAATATTGTTGATTCAAAAGTAGAAAAGCCACTAATTGAACTCCAGATGTTACTTCTTCCACTCCCCTTTTTGTGAAAGTAACTTTTTCTTATTTGAAATGCTAATAGCAAAAATAAGAGTGTAAATAGCATCTTCTCAAAAAAAAAAAAGAGTGTAAATAGCAATTCACTTCAAAAATTTAGATCGACGGCTCAGATTATTAGCAAATCGCCCATGATCGTCATCTTCCCTCTCTTTGCTTCTTCACTTGCAACAGGGTCTTTCATATTGATTTTATTTTTCAGCAAAATTTCTTGCATTTTCCCGGAAAAAGATTACAACTATCTTGCAATTTGAGCGGTTTTTTCAGCTGGGTCAGGGAAAATTTCTTCTGGGTATGTTTGGATAGCAAGAAAAAATTATAACAGAATCAAATGCCTGTGTCAACTCGGTCTCAAGTCACAAATCACGAAGAAAATGAGCAAAGAACAAGAACGAGACACAGATCAGATCAAGAAGATGCTTCTTCCCACGTGAATGTTGCTCTAAGGAACCCACATCATGGCTTGAAAGAGAAAATGAAAGCTTTGACTCTCTTGTATGAGCAGCAGAAGAGGGCTTCATCAGCTTTCAGGAACCAGTCGCCAAAGCCTGATGAAAAAAGATTCGCTACACATCCGAGCGTTGATCTCGTGAATTCTTGCAAAAGAGAAGACAAAGAAACAAAAGATTCAAGGTTGTTGCAAGATGTGATGAAAGAGAACTCAATGTCAACAATGCCAGCACCAATGGGAGCAAAGCTGCCAAGTTCTAGAGTAACAAGAACCTTTGTGTTGCCTCAACCACCTACGGAAGACGCCAAGGAGAATCTTTTGATGGGTCCTGATCGAATTCTAGGCTTTCCATCTTGTCCAAGAAAGGCTAATGTGACGACTACTGTGGCGAGAAAGCTTTCAATGGGGAGTTCTGTGGCACAAACAGAGTTAAAAGGTGTAACTGGGGATAAAAATATGCAAGAATTGGAGAAACCGGAGGCTGTTTTGGGGAAACATGTCCCAAGTGGGAGTCGAATTCTTGTGTTCGTTAGGCTTAGGCCTATGTCCAAGAAGGAGAAGGAATCTGGGTCAAGGTGTTGTGTGAGAATTGTGAATAAAAGGGATGTTTATTTGACTGAGTTTGCCAATGAACATGATTATCTTAGACTGAAGAGGCTTCGTGGCCGGCATTTTACTTTTGATGCTTCATTTCCGGATTCCACTTCTCAACATGAGGTTTATTCCAGAACGTGAGTCTGTGAAAACCTTGAGCTTTGATTGATTCTCTATACTTGATTTAATGCTATGAAACTGGAACAGTTCTCTGTTTGAATATTTTTATTATTAGATCGTTTCCGGGAAATTTAACCTTACATGTGTTTGTTTGAATTTTTATGTGTTAATGCTATTCCCGCTGTGTGTTTCAAATATGTATTGAGTTTCCATTTTTGTACTTGTTAAATGCTTTGTAAAGTATTTACCCATTGTGTAAGCTAAGATAATATGGAAAAGAAAACATTTTAAACTTTATTCTATATTTTGAACTTGCCACATAAAACATGCTGCTAATGTTGTGTGAAACTTGTTACTGCTTATGTGATGAGTTTCTTTTTTTTCTTATGTTCATTATCTATATATTTGTTACCAATTGGAGGATAACAAGAGGGAAATAAAGGCCTGATGTCACCTGAAAGAGGCTACTAATACTGCCTAAAACTTTAATTTAACTAGTACATTCAAGTATTATTACCACTTGAAGTTTGACTTTGGGAGATTATTTAACAGAACAGAATTTCTTTCTGACTTTTCAGAACCGCAGACCTGGTGGAAGCAGTTCTGCAGGGAAGGAATGGTTCAGTGTTCTGCTATGGTGCCACGGGAGCTGGGAAAACATATACGATGCTTGGTACAATTGAGAATCCAGGAGTGATGGTTTTGGCAATCAAGGATCTCTTTACCAAAATTAGGCAGAGAAGTTGTGACGGAAACCATGTAGTTCACCTCTCGTATCTGGAGGTCTACAATGAAACTGTCAGGGATTTGCTCTCACCTGGAAGACCTCTGGTCCTTAGAGAAGATAAACAGGTCTGTTTCCTAGCTCACACGACTTCAGATTGTCACATTGCATGTCTTTAGAAACTAATAGTTTTTCACTCTTCTGAATGTGGCCGATTGTTGCTTTTGAAATTAACAGCTCAATATTTACTGCCAAATGGTTTAGCTTGCAAGATAATTAAAATGGTTCCGTATCTTTTCCCAGAATATCTTCTAAATTCATCATTTGCTGACAAGATTTATGTTATACACTTCCATAGATGTCTAATTACGTTGTATTATTAGAAATCTTCTTCCAGCAAGCAGAATAACTTACAATGTACCGTCATGAACTCATACTAAAAATGCAAGACCAATAAGCAAAGTAGCTACTTCAGTGAATTTCATTTGAATAGCCTAATTGGCTGTGAGGGCATTCTTCTTTTATTATATTATCTAATAATAAAGATGCAGGCCTGAAATTTTGCATCCATTTGTCTTTTTTTCTTCCTGAACCAAATATATTAAATTTATTTGTTTTGAATACAAATATCAACGTGATCTTGAGTAAGAATACTGATCTTCATTAGTCTCGTCTCTTCAATTCAATCAAGGCTTTTGAAAATTGAAATAATATCTGATGGAAAATTGGTCGTTCAAATGTGTTGTAGGGGATTTTAGCTGCAGGACTTACGCAATACAGAGCTTACTCTACGGATGAGGTAAACATTTTGTTTCCAACATGATGATTTCGATAGTTAGGAGATGGTCAAATGAGAGAAGAGAAAAACATTTTCATGTTTGTTGCGCCAGGTAATGGCATTGCTTCAACGAGGAAACCAAAACCGAACCACTGAACCAACTCGTGCCAATGAAACTTCTTCACGTTCCCATGCTATTCTGCAGGTAGCCATGGATGTTATCCCCATCAGTTCATTAATTTTATAGGATTTTGTGTACTGATTTATAGGATTCTGTGTACTGAATACTGATCTTCTCTCTCTTTTTCAAAATTCTGTTCAGGTTATAATTGAATATAGAGTTAAGGATGCTTCTATGAACATCATTAATAGAGTAGGAAAACTGTCACTCATTGATCTTGCTGGGTCAGAAAGAGCCCTTGCAACAGATCAGAGAACACTGCGATCACTTGAGGGCGCCAACATAAATCGGTCACTCCTTGCACTGAGCAGTTGTATCAATGCCCTTGTTGAGGGTAAGAAACACATACCGTACCGAAACTCAAAGCTTACGCAACTTCTCAAGGACTCATTAGGAGGAGCTTGTAACACTGTAATGATTGCTAATATAAGTCCATGCAATCTCTCGTTTGGTGAAACTCAAAACACCCTGCATTGGGCTGATCGAGCCAAGGAGATCCGGACAAAGGTTCATCCTCTTGACTTTTCACTCTTCACTTGCAGTAACTTTCATTTTAATCACTGTGGCTAGATTCTCTCCTTGTGTCACAATATTTCTTCTTATTTTTCTGCTTCTAACGGCAAGATAGCATCAGCTCCTTGAACTTTTAATATTCAAATAGCATTGCTTTTATCGTCCTTGCAGATTAATTCATATCTTTTTCCTAGTCATTCAATCACTTCTACCCAATTATCTTTTATATAGTGATTAGTAAATAACATATGTTTCAATTATTGTTAATGGTACCCTCTGCCATATGCTACAACTGCAGGAAGGTGAGGCAAATGAGGAAACACTTCAAGTACCTGATTCTGGAACAGATCAAGCGAAGCTATTACTTGAACTGCAGAAGGAGAATCGTGAGTTGCGAGTACAAATGGCTCGCCAGCAACAGAGACTACTAGCCCTTGAAGCACAAGCCTTAGCTGCAAATTCTCCAACCCCCTCTTCAGTTTCCTCTCTCTTAACTCCTCCATCCACTGCCCATCCAAATGAAAAACGAAAGCCAAGATCATCTTTCTTACATGGGAATTGTTTTACACCAGAACTTAAGAGAAAGGTAGCACCAGAAGGATTTCGAGAGCTTCAACAGACTGTGAAGACATTAGAAGCAGAAATTGAGAAAATGAAGAAGGATCATGCTTTGCAACTAAAGCAAAAGGATGATGTTATTCGAGAACTTAAACGAAAAAGTGATAAGCAGTTGGAAAGAGGGGGAACTGAAGGAGTGAAGAAGTCAGGCGTACAAACAAGGGCTACCTTACGGCCCAAGGAAAAAAATACAGGGGAGTTGAAGAGCCCTAGTCATCGTTTTCGATCACCAGTCCCAACAACTAAAAAGAGAAGCTTTTGGGACATAACAGCAGCTAACAGCCCATCAGTTACTGCATTAAGTGGAAGAAAAACCAGAAGTCATGTCATTCCAGAGCCTGGTCCACCCTCAATGCTTCTTCAGGTACAGTGATCATTTACCCCTTATCTTTTTCTCTTAAATTTGAAAGATGTATAGACAATAAGGATAGGATCATACATGCATTGAATATGCATACTCATGTTTGGCTAAGACATAAGCAACCTTATACAGTATGTTTGAATTTAATCAATTTCGAAGGGAGATGGCCAGGCGCCTATTCCAGTTAGAAATTTGGTGTCCCTCTTTATGTCTCTCGCATTTTATGCACGTGAGATTTTTCTTCCTGTAACTGATACAGCTTGCCTCTCCATGTTTCTGGTTTATGTTCATCTTTGGACCACACATCATTCAGCCAGGTTTTGCTCGTCAAAGGCCCTAACATTTAGTCAAGGAGAGCAAGAAGGACACAACTGAAAGCACAAAGAAGGAACCAAAGGCAAGAGATGACAATGGTTGGCCATTTATATCTTTTTCTTCCATACTCTCTGCTCAAGCTGGCAGTTCAACACGGGAAGAAAGGAGATCGAATATTGCTTGGTAGGCGGCACTGGTCCTGTATATCTCAAGTTGTATGTTATGTGATCAACCAAGACCAGGAAAAAGAAAAATAATTTCTCTTTGCATCTGAGTACTGTATTCTTTAATTTACCAAGCTCCTGGTTCTTTTGTTGACTCAAAAAAAAAAAAAAAAAATTGGAGAAACGATGTATATTTATATTAGTTCATTCTCAGAATTTCATGGAGTGATTCTCATGTTGTTTCATTCCACTGCTGGATAAACTCTTTATTAGATTCAATTCATTCTTTGAAAGAATAGTTTTAATAATCATATGTTTTCTTGATGTTGAGCCACTCAAAATAACAAATAAAGCAAGGATAGGAAGGCGCAGAAACAAAAGAATGTGAATCATATGATCCCTTGAAATAGAAAAAGTGTATAAACAATGTTGGAAGCGGCCTGTGACTTTCATTTCTAAAAAGCTATAGTTAGTAGTTACCATCTGCAAAAATGGGGTCAATTTGTTAACCGTAAAGCATTCGCCTAGCACACATTGGGTCCATGTGTTTCGGCAACTCACTTTTCTTTGGGCTTAGAGTTTGTGTACTTTTGTTTTAGAGGGCTGCTAAAGGCATCCCAAATTTCTTTTCTTTTCTTTTTCTGTTTTTCTTTTTAATAAATAAGGTATCAATGTACTCATGAGCACTAGCTTGATTAAATAAGGATGTAGAGAGAAAAAAGTGAGCATATAATCTTTAAAATTTCATTCCAATGAAAATAGATCATTACAGTTGAAGATTCTGAGGCAAGTTAATTACCAGCTTGTAGGTCATATTGATTGTGGTATCATCACTTAATATGATAAAATGATTCAATGATTTGAAGCAACTAGAGAACTTCAGGAAGACCTTATTTGGGATTGAGGTTGGATATAACTATAATAATAAAATATTTGATAAACACTAACTACCATAACTTAAAAGTTAAGTTGATTTGATTTTGCACTTGTATAATGAAAACTCTATTATATCTTTTACTAATTTTGTCAAAATAATTATTTAAAAATTATATTTACTACATACTATTAATTTTTATTTCATAATTATAGTTTTTAGAACAGTAATAACTTAAAAGGTATAACACCTCAATACCAAATAAGACCTCAAGTATGGCATTTCTAAGTACCTCATTGGAAGTCATCTTAAGTACAAAACTCTGGATATATTCTTTTCCCCAGTAAACAAACAGAAACCACATCATCAGTTTCCATCTAAATTAATGGAGGTAGTTTTACATAATCTTCAAGAAAATTATACACAACTTTACTTGAGTTGAATATGTGTGATTTTAGGCTTCACTTTTCTTTAGGGTGGGCTAATCCTTACTCCTTAGGATGGTGAATTTATCATTTAATGTTGTGATGCCCCATCCCTTAATATACACACATTTCTAGCTCCATTTTCACATTCATGGCTCCATTTTCCTGGAAACAAGCAGAGGACACGAGCGTGCTTGTTTCATTTTTTTTTTTAATATTGATTACACATATTTACAATCAGATATATATAATTGGGACTTAACTGAAATTTACATTGTTATATTAAATCTATGTATATGTCCAGACAAATAACCCTCACAGAGGAGGAATGTCTCTTCTTAACTCGTATTTCGTAAGAGAAAAAGACTTATAAATAAACTTCATACAATTATATATAATGTTTAATTGAGAAAATTTTTAGTTCATGAGGACTCGAATCCCTACTCTCATCATCTTTTTTAATTGTGAGAGTAGAGATTTAGTAGTGGACCAAAAGTTCATTGGCTCGTGCTTGATTCCTTTTGAAGTAATTAAATCCAACTAACATTTCTGTATAACGCAAGCAGCCACAGCACAGAGTCTATAAGAAATTTATACAGAGCTTTAATTTTGAGACAAGTAGGCCATGAGTACTCTATGGATTTGAATTATGGGGATACAGATGGTCACTTTTAATAAGCTAAGGGTAGCATTCAAAGTAGAGCAATAATGCTAGATAGCGTTGTGGCCTTAGCTTTATGCTGAGCAGCCAACTTTTGAATCTTTTGAAGAATGATGAGTAGATCATCAAAACATACCTCGGTTTCTGTGCTTAGTAATCTTAAGTATAAACGGATTTGTTTAAAATAATTCTAGCTGTAATCCAAATCATCTGAATTTTCGGTAAAGTTTTAGCAAAGGCTGTTCCCTCTGTCTTATCATACGATATTAAATCATTTAAATATATATTAATGAGGGTACCTTTATTTTAATAAATAAAAAAATATATTTTTTAATAAATTAATAAATAATAAAACATAATTTTTTAATTTATTAAAATCTGTAAATTTTTATATTTTAATAACATTCTCATTTTATTAAAATAAAAATGTCCTTATTAAAAAAAACTATATAAAGTAAAGATGTTTGTCAACTATATAAATATATATATGTATGTATATGTACACACACACATATAGAGTAAAGGATCCCTCGTTAGAATATTATTCTATGTATGTGTGTGTATGTATTTAACTTGATTTTGTCTATTTATATATTTGTAATTGATTTTTAGTACTTCTAACGCATTATTCGGTTCTAATTTAAGTCATGTCCATTTTAGTCCATTTAAGTCACTTGTATTTAATTTCTTAAGTACTAACGTTTTTACATATTGAAGATTTAGTATCAGAAACCAGTTACATATATATAAATAGATAAAACAAAGTTACATAAACATTTAGTAATTATAGGAAGAGAAATAATCTTGAATTATAAGAAAATGAAGAAATAGAAAGAAATATGGCGTAATAGTAGAAAATATGAGAAATGATATGACTAAATAGCCGTGTAGCGACATGATAGAGACAATCTCACTCAAAGACTTTTTCTACTCGGATAAGAAAAGTAGGACCCTAGCACAGTGCTCTAACAGCCCATTTGAGTGACCAAAATGCTCATGTAAAGAATAATTTTGTATTTCTTTTTAGGGGGTTATATATGTCATTTGGGATGTAATGAAATTACACTTCTTGCAAGGTACTTTGGTGGCAACTACAAAAAATTAGCAGACTTGGAGAAGGAAACAAAGGAGTTTTGAAATCCAGCAGAAAATCAAATGCTAATGTGAAAAAGCAGTCAACAAATGGGAAAAGCCCAATTCTGCTGTCAGGATTGAGATTTTTTATATTTTATTTTCCCAATTGTATGTGTATTTTGCTTTTGATGACTTCTATGATTAGGCTTTAATAAATTTCTTGGGATCAACCCACACAGAATTAAGCACCAAAAAAGCAATGATTGGGAACACCTTGCTCTTTTAGACCGAATGTTGATATACTTTATGGCTGAATGTATGAGCAAAGAGGCCAAGGATCCAAGCTAAACAGGGAAAGAAGTGTAAGAAGCAAAAGCAAGGAACACTCATAAGATAAATCATGAATAATCATTTGCAGAACCCACAACAACATGGATCATTTGCTCTAATCATTTTCTCCACATCCAAATTACTTAATTTCATCTCCAAGAAATGAATCCAAATCTGAACAAAAGACAGTAGTCTATCTGCAAACTTTTACTTCCAGGTTTACAAAAGTAGACTATTATTGTTGTTAGAGATTATCGTGTGATCTATAATAATTCCTTACAGAATATACATAAGAAATATTGAAATTCTCAGTTTGACCATTTGGATTTGGCAAACACCACCAACTGTCCAAAGTAAAAGGGAAAAAATAATCGCCAAAATGCTAAGACATTGATTTTGAATAGTAACATGTGGATCAGAATCTGATGCTGGCAATAGCGTACCAACACTGAGTATTCACTGCAGCACATTACTACCTTTAATTAAATGCTGTGGAACAGGAAGAGCAATGAAGACGAAATGAAAGGCCAAATTCTGAAGAGGGATATTTCATCTTTCTTCTTAACTGAGGCAGTTGAGGCATAATTAAAACCAAAAATGCTAGAATAATGATGAATGATTGCACAAGGCTCAGTGGATCTTGATTAACTTAATTAAAATTAATGACAAAGAAGAAGCTATACATATACACACCTTCATTTAATCCCCCACCTACCCATCATGTTATACTGTATTTCCATTTTTCCCCCTCCGCCTAAAACTACAAAAGTGCAATAAACCCACCACCCATTTTCCAGAAAAGAGGAAAAAAAAAAGAAAAAAGAAAATTGGGAGAAGCTAGACCTCCATTTTCATGGCTGAATAGCTTTAACAACTAACAAGTATCTCACTAGCAAAGACACAAAAAAAAAAAGGGAAATTTTGACTTAGACTCTAAGCAGGTAGACACTAAGCTCTGGAGTTCCATTGCTGTCAGGATTCATCATATAGAAAGCCTCTGAATCTCTAGACCCAACAATTCTTTCAAACTTTGCTCTCATGTACATAATTTCACCATCAGCATTAGCCTCAGCCTCATCCCCAGTTCCTGGCAAAACACCAGCACCCATTGAGATTGGCTCCACAGCTTTCAGAACCTTCCACTCTTTGGCCCCACATTCTCTCCTGGTCGCAAATCCACATTTCTTGCCATTGCAATAAGTCCTCCACATGGGCTCTTCCAGCAAGCGCACAGCTTTCTTCTCATCTTCTTTTTCCTTGTCACATTCCAGGGCAATCCTCACCAACCCAGATGCCATTTCTCTCACTAATCCGCTAATTGGCGTGGCAAGCTCCACCAGGAAAGCTGGCGGGGAATTGGGATCCTTTTGGAATGCAAAATGGACGTGGCCTCGCTTGGAGCCGAAAAGGGTCCCCGTTACTCGGGGACCTAGGCCCAATGGGAGGTTTGATCTGTGCTTACCGAATGTTGAGAGGACCGTTCTGAGCCTGGCAACAGCAACAGCTGGGAGTTTCTTCTTTGGTGTTTGCATAGAGGCTTGGTGGAATGGTTTTGTGTTTGTGTTCACATTTTTCTCTTCTTCAGTTGTGTTTGCAGGGGCTTTAAAGGTTGGAGCTTGATCATGAGCATGATGATGATGATCATCATCATCAGTACCAACCTTTTTGGTCCAGTGGAAGTGTCTCTTGGAGGAGAAATCTTGAGAGGTTTTAGCCATGTTTGGCTTCATTTGCTAGAGATGGTGTACTGTACTTTGATTGTTGAAGGAAGTGAGTGAGTGAGAGTGACTCTAGTTTCTACTCTTTTATTGAAATGTTTTTGTGGAGGCTTTTGCTGTATTTTTCAATTAAATTAATTCATTGTTTCTGGTTCTTTGATATGGTGCAAGAGAATCCTGACAAAAGCAACATAAGGCTGACCCACCAACTGATTTAGGAAGCAAGAGAAAAAGAGAGAAGGAGAGAGAAAGGGTAAGAGAGTGTGTTTCATTCAAATGGAAAAGAAAGGAATCTAAGGGGACAATGTGTGTGTTAGTTCACTTTCTTTGTGGGGTATAAAAATAGAGAAAGAGAAGGGATTTGGCTTGACTGACTCTTTTGACCTGAATCCCCATAAAAGAGTAAAGTGTTGTTGCTGCAACACAATTACAAAATACCACACAAAATACAAAATCCCAAACCCAACACAAAAACACATCACTGATATTCATGTTCAGACTTCAGACATGGCATGCCAACATTTGTTCTGGTCTGCTAATGTGCTAGCCATCTGTCTTGTAGTGTTAAAACGTGTGCTACTGTTGGTGGCTTTGGCTAAATCTTGGGTTCAAAGGGGAGTTCTTGAATCCTCTCATGAAATCCCATTTCTCTAAGCCCTTTGGTGACATGTCCACATTTCACACCAACCTGCGAACTGACGCCTCAATTGTCTGTAGGACCATTAATATTCACTTTATTTGAATGGATTTTACCAGTATTTGACACATCACTTACCTTTGTAGGACCACTTCTACAAGTTGTGCATCCTAAGTGACTTCAAATCTGCAGCTGCCCAAATTGCCACATTGAATAGCTACAAACCGTTCATAGTGGGGCTTGCCACATCAGTCAGTTGCTTATTTTAATAAAAATCATTAGGTATACATATATATAAAAGAAGACATCATGCCCTAATTAGCTTAAAACCTCTTTCAGTATAGATATTGAATATGCCACCAAAAAAGCAAGAATTATAAAAGCAAGTTGAAAGACTGGGTTAAGTCTGTCTTTGCCCATTCCCCCTTCTGCCTTTTTTGAACAAAATTCTTCACTATTGGCACTCTGAAAATAGAATAGAGCAAATAATGGAACCATATATGTAATCAAGGGAAGGATTTTGAACAAAGCTCACTAATTACATTAAGTTATAGACAATGATCCATAAGATAAAGTACAAATGGAAGTGCATATCCACATAGGCTACTGCACTCACAAAGGCTTTTTGTACATAATATAAGAGACTAAAGGCAGAACAGAAAGAGTCAAGGATGCTTGCCTATGGCTGGAGAAAATTAAAAGTCCTATAGTTAGTTAGCTCTCTAAACTTGGGTTAATGTCCGGTTGCTTGGGAGGGCCAGCGGCTCCACCGTTCATTCGTGCACGTGCCTCAGCAAACATTCTCTGCTGCTCAGCCGCTGCTTCTTCCTCCGTCATCTCGGCCCCATTGCTCCATTTGCCACCTTTCAACGAGTCCTGCTGGTAGGCATTTCTATAAATATTAGCATCTACTCTTGCGCCGTGCTTAAAAAGATGAACTATAGTAACTGTGGAAATTCATCATCCACAGATTCGATAGCCCAGTTCAACTGACTCAGCAGTAGCACAACAAGAGGAAACCAGCCAGCCAATTGCCCAACAAGTTTTTCAAGCATTTGGTGGCTACAATCCAGTTTCTAAACAAGCTTCTAGAAAATCAAACATGAATAAAGGGCATGAAAAAAATAGAAAATTACCATAGTCTCAAGCTTGTGTTGCTCGTATGCAGCATAGACCTCCTCGATGTACTCACCAAACCCAAGAACCTAATATCATAAATCACATTATTACTCTGATGTAAATGATGCAAACCACCACAATCACGTGTAACTTAAATTCAGAGAGCAAACAAGCTAAATACAAGTAAACACAACACAGTAATATACATATTGCTAACAAACTCCAGATCTTGCGTGGCAGGCTTGTTTGGATAAAAATCCCCAGCATTATTAAGGGAAAATAATGTCAATTTTCTGCCAAAAAAGACACTAAATACTAGGCCATATGCAGTGGCCGATTACATGAATTAAATATCGAAGATGCAACCTTCATAGAAATGAAAACACAACACATGGAAGGGGAAAAAACCCAAGGATCATGCCACCACTCAGACACAGTTTATTAAGACAGGTAGTAGACTAAGATTGACTAATGCTGATTTGGAAAGAAACCTATAAATTCTTTTCTGCCCATATTAGTTTAGATCATCTTTTAAGGGCTGCTTCAATTGTATCTGCTGGAGCCTGAGACCAGGCTCTCTTGCAATTTGAAACAAATAATGAGTAGAAAAAGAAATCTCACTGCTCTTTGAGCTCTAGCTGAGCTCTCTCCCCAGATTTAGGACCATATAAGTTAAAAAAAGTCTTTCCTGAATGTTGTTACGATCAAAGCTACTAAAAAAATTCAAGGATAACTGCTTATTCCTCCAACAACAAGAATATGACTGACTAGCAGTCCAATAATCGAAACCCCGCAGGACCCTTTTGTTAGAACTCTTCATACTGTAAGCATTATTAACATATACTTTATCCAACAAAACCAAAACGATGGAACTATAATATGGACTATTTCAAGTTATTGCCTATTCAGCCACAGTATCATGAATTAACAAACAAAAGTCAGACAAATCAGTTGCGATTGCAAAGATACTTAAGGAAGGAAGATTGAATAAAGTAGAAAAAGTGAACATGCAAAGCATACGTAACAATAACCAAATTTAGACTTTAAGATGAGTGATGTAAGAAACAAAAACCTCCAAAGCCTTGAGTACATGCTCGGGAGCAATTGTTCTTTTATCCTCCCTGCTGCAAACTTCATTGGACTCAGAGGAAACAAGATTTATAAACTCTGCAAAGCATTAAAACAAAAAATTTTAACCATTATCATAATATCCATTTGACAATTAAAGTGTAGAACAATTAGTAATAGAGAACTACAAATGGAATGCATTTTTTTCTCCTAAAAAAATCATGATATATGTATATAAAAGCATCCAAGAATATTTTCCACCTAATGCATTTAAGGCACCCACAAGGACTGCCAGATTTGACTTGTTATATCTTTGAAGTTGTGCGGTAAAAACTGTAGTCCATGACAATAATTGAAAAAAAAAAGTAATAAAAGAAACATAATCATCTAATAAATCAGTAGGACAATGATCATCATGTTCTCTCAAATGGGTTAACATGCCTTCGTTAAACTTTCATGTTATCTCAAGAAATTTCTGATCAAGGAAAAAAAAACATAATCATCTAATAAATCAGTAGGACAATGATCATCATGTTCTCTCAGATGGGTTAAAAACGCCTTCATTAAACTTTCATGTTATCTCTTCTGATTAAGTAAAGAATAAGTTCATAACGGCCAAGCTATTTCACACTCTCCAGCCTCAGAATTGCAATATTATCAACATCAGTAAGTCAAAGAATGGTAGTTGAAGTAATGTTTATATAGCTTGTCTTCAAAAAAAGGAAAGACTGTACTAATTTAGAATACTCTTTTGCACACAGATTAAATCCCGTGGACAGGGTTGTCCATCCAGTAGGAACTAAAAAATCATTCTTCTTTTATGGTATCATGACAAATCCTGGTGAAGGAGAATACTCCCTGAAGCAATAATATTTATGCACTCCTCTTGTGACCTATCTGAAAAAGGCTAACAGTCCACCTTGTTCTCCACCAGAGACATTGGGAACATTTATAGTTATAAGCATACACATGTAAAGTGACAGTCATGAAATGTCAAACTCATGCTTCATATATAAAAGCAGCTAGTTACAATTACTCCTGCCCTGGATTGTCTGAAAACTAGATTTCTCGACTGAGAATCCATATAAACCAGTTGCTGGCCTGGAAGCCTATAGATAAAGAAGATATAACAAATTGTGAAATTCCTTCCATCTAACTGAAGCTCTAATATTGAAAGATGATTTATAATAGAATTTAGTCAAGACTTAAGCTCTTCTAAATGAAAAGTCCAATATTTATGATAAAATTTAATCAAGACTATAGACTCTTCTAAATGAATAGTTCAAACATTAAAACCCAAATAAGAGGAGATGATTCTGGAACAAAACCGCATGGAAGCACCTTTCTCATAGTATGGAAATACTTTCATAGATTGCAATAAAAAGTCTTTAGGAATCACTCACCCGAAAAGAAAATTATTCAGCTACATATAGAAGGGGGTAATGGGAAAAATAACAATAAAAAATCACATTGAAGAATTAAATCTTTATCCAAAAAGAAAAGTTGCATTTGATTGATGCAGCTCATAAAAATGAAGGTGGAATCACATAGACGTCATGAAATTCCATTATTTACTTACCTATTCTCATGGTATGAAAATACTTTCACAGATTGCAATAAAAAGTCTTTAGGAATCACTCACCCGAAAAGAAAACTATTCAGCTACATGCCAAAGGGGGTAATGGGCAAATAACAATTCAAAAATTGCATTGAAGAATTTAAAGGTTTATCCAAAAAGAAAAGTTGCATTTGATTGATGCTACTCATAAAAAATGAAGATGGAATCAGATGGAAGTCATGAAATTTCATTATTAACTTACCTACACAACACTCAATCAAAAGATCTTGAGCATCTCTTGCAACACGTACATCTGCTGGCAACATCTCTTTTATAATTTTAGTCATTGTAGCTGAAAGAAAAGTCACAGTCAGGTAACTACTAACTATCATGCTTAAGGATCAACCTCATATGCTAATAAACAGCCATTACAAACTTCCAACAAAATATAAAAGATGTGAAACATAACTTCCTAAGTTTTTTCAATGTGTGTCTTGTTCCTGAAAAGTGATTGGTTTAGGGAGCTTACAGTTTAAGCACCCAAGCAACACCTTAGATTCAATGGCTACATATAGAAACATGAATTTTGAATAATAAGCCACTTAAATTATATTTTAGGTGTTGTCAACCAAAGAGGATGTCAAGTGGTATGCCTATCGAACAGCCGGGGTAATAATTTAAGGCAAGTATTGTATCAATATGTAAAGGTAAAGTAATAACATTTAAAATTAAATGACTTCAAAATAATTCTATCTTCTACTTCAAAAAGTTTCCAAGAACATCAGGAGCTTATGTGTCCTCAAACATAAAAATCTTAATTTATAAGAAATTGATAGCCAACTTCTCAAATTTCCATTAATCAAAAAGGAACATGAGTCGGACGAGTAAACAATAAGTGTGAGCAAGGCCAGAGAAAAGAAAGAGGAAAAGACAAACCGATGATACTGGATATATATATGACTTAAGCAACAATTCAAAAAAAAAAAATTTAAGATAAGATAAAAACATATGGTCAATCATACAGTTTTCGATGAAATTCATGTTTTAGTAGCAAAGTCAAGAAGAAAACTGCCCCGTCAATACAGAATGATTACTGTCCACGAAACTTAATCCCTATGCAACTTGAAGCAACCCCCAAATAGCACTAGTTTCATATCTTCACATGAACAGCAACCACCTAAGATAGTTTATTATGCTTAAGTTGACAACTTTATAATTTCCTCTCGATGCCTTATCACCTTCATAATCAATCAATTAACAATCCTCTGACCGAATTTAAATGAATTTCTCCTTGTTTTTCTCATTGAGAAAAAACAGTTAGCTATATTAAAAAATCACTCTTAGAAAATACGCAGAGAAAAAATAGAAAAAAAATGAAAAATTAACAAAAAAAATATTTAAAAAAAAAACTGACCTTTTGGGAGCGATGCGTCCTCCTTTGACTTTCCAACAATATCCATCGGCTCCATCTTTAATCTTCAATATATACAAGAGATTAATAAATCAAATAATAAGAATTATCGATCGCATATATCGTATACATGAAAAATCGGAAAAGAAAACAACGACGTAGTCATCGAAAAACCGATAACAGATCTGAAGGGGACTTACCGAGTCACCGAACCGAGTCGAACAGAGAAACGAGAGAATCAACTAAGGATGCAGAAAACGAGTCAGTCGAGTTAAGATCCGAGTCGAGGGACGATTCAGTGGAAGGGACATCGTTGATATATACTGGATTTATCAAACAAAGTCATGGCTTTTGATGGTTGTTCTTCACGATAAGAGAGAGAGCTCTCACTCGCATGCGATTAGGGCAAACGCAAACAAACAAAACAAAGCTGCTCCCTCACGCGCTCACTCAGGAACGTCGTGTGGTGGTCGTTGTGCGGGACCCGCGTGTAGTGGATAAGATGGTTGGAGAGTGCTGGGACGTGAGAGTTAAGGGCGCGTGAGGATTCCAATTTCTATGTAATTTTTTCTCTCAAATATTTTTTTCTTTTTTAATTGGATAGGGAAAAGCGAAAGAGAAGGAATATATTTCCAAGGGCAGTATTTAGTTTTTAATTTTCACTCTTTAATCGTTCACGCACCAATGAAGTTTCGTACGTGTGTTGTCCAGAAATAAAAGACAGGGCTAGTACAAATTGCGGGATTGACCGGAGTGGGCTTTTTAAAAGTTATTGGGCTTGGGCTATGTTTGATGAACGTTGGCCCAAGTTATTAACCACTTGTGTTTAGGCCCATTGGAAATGTATGTATATTTGTTAGAACAAAATCTACGAACTTTTTAAGTCACCACTTCAGATTGTTTTAAGACAATAAATTGCATTAAAAAGAGTTAAATTGGCAAATAATATATCATATGACACATCAAACTCATGTATAGTACTTACGTTCTCTATGAGAGTCTAGGACTCCAGTTTGAATTAGGACTTAACAACATAAAATTCGATTTTGTTAACTATAAATTTCACGTAATCAAAAAAGAAAAATACTTTTTGCACTACGATATAATAATTTGGTCTACTCCACCTCCCACACCTATTATATGTGAGATCACGTACACATATATATAAGGGGTGGATCAATAACCTCTAAAAATATTCTCAATTTTATACTCATTAATATCCATTAAATTTTAGTTGAATCAAAAGATGAGATTTACTAAAATTAAATATTCAAGATTATTTAATAATTTTTTCTTTCCACGTAGACCTCACCTCAAATCTTTCTCTCTCTTATATTTTCTCTCTTCCTTCATGTGCTCTCTCTCTACTCCTCAATCTTCTCTTCTCTTGTTTGTTTTTTAATATTTGACTTTTTGTTTGCCTTTTTTTCTTGGCCACAATTTTTTTTCTCTCTCTCCAAATTCACCTCACAACTCTTTGTGAAGATGCCTGAAAACATAGAAGATTTGATATGTTGTCATACTTTTATGATTGTATTTATATTTATTTTAGCTAACTTTTCTAATTCATAAATTATTTATTTTTTCAATATTTTTATCTTTTATACCTAATCTATTTTTCATTCTATTAAATCGTTATGTTGTTTCAATTGTTTGACACGTTATAGGGAACAATTGTAAAGAAATTGAAAACCGTGAACAATTAGAGGCACCATATGTGGGGATGCTTTTTTGAAATGTTACGGTAGGCTAGAAACTACTATGAAGATTACGGTAGACAATAGGGGTTTTGGATTCAAACTCGATCTTCTTCCAAGAATAGAATAGGCTATAATGAGGTGATTATTGGACAATTTACTTGTGCCCATCAAGGGAATTATGTACCAGAGAGTAATAAGCTAAGCTAGTTTTGTGGAAGAACACAATGAAAAATATGCAGTCAGGTCAATACAAAAAAAAAATGGAAATTGTTCAACAATCAAATGTGGGTGTGAAGCTAGTACGAGGGTTATGTATGACAAGAGGTCAAACAACTTGTTTAACTATTGAATAATTTCCTAAAAAAATTGTGGCCGAGAAAAAAAGCAAACGAAAAGTCAAAGATTAAAAAACAAACAAGAGAAGAGAAGATTGAGGAGGAGAGAGAGAGAGCACATGAAGGAAGAGAGAAAATATAAGAGGAAGAAAAATTTGAGGTGAGGTCTACATGGAAAGAAAAAATATTAAATAATCTTGAATATTTAATTTTAGTAAATCTCATCTTTTGATTCAACTCAAATTTAATGGATTTTTTTTTCATACAATTCAATGTGGTGAAAAAGGGCGAGTAACTAGCTTTTTTTTTTTTTGGTTGATGCTCGATCATGGTTGGCATATCACTATTTTGTGGATGTAATTTCATTTCACATAACTTATAGAACAAACAAGTATGATATGCCATTTGCATCATTCATAAGAGTGAACTACCATTTACAATCAATACAAGTTGGTTGTGCACTACTACAATGTGAAATCAAGGTATTATTTCAGTGGCTTTTTGAGACATGGCTTAAAGATATGGGAGTATGTCTTCCAGTTTATATTATTACTGACCAAGACTTGGCAATGTAAGGGGCCATTGCAAATGTTTTTCTTGAATACTCACCATTGCATTGGTTATTACCTTTGGCATATTAAGAAGGAGTTTGTCGAGAAGCTGTCACATGTGTACTCCAAAAAATCAAGATTCAAGATATGATTGAAAAAATGTATCATGTTTACTTACAAAATAAAGGAACTTGAAGAAACTTGGAAGAGTTTGATTATAGTAAATAAATTGGAAAACAATGGTAGCTAAATCATCTTTATAAAATACGTGCTTCTTGAGTACCTATTTATAATCGTAATTTTTTTTTTGATGGAATGAATACTACAAGATGATGTGAGGGCATTAACTCATTTTTTGATGGCTTTGTAACATCATTGACAATCTTAGAGAGTTTGTTGTGAAATATGAGGAAGTGTTGAGAAGGATTAATGAAAAAGTAAGTGGTGAATATTTTGAATCATAACACAAATATCTAATTATCAAGGATCAAGGATTTTTTTTTTGAAAAATGCATCATAGTTGCATGCCAGAAATGTTTTTAATAGATTCAAGAATGAATGGAGTCAAGTTAATTGATGCAAAGTTGCAGAAAATGGATGTGATGGTGAATTTCTTAGGTACCTAGTAATAACAAAGTTTGGAGAATTTGAAGAGTTCGTGGTGAAGTTAAATCTACAAACTTATGAGAGCACTTGTGATTGTAAAAAAATTTGAGTTTGTTAGAATACTTTGCAGACATATCCTGAAAATGTTTGTTTGTTTAGACATTGATAAATTGCCGAATTATTTTATTCTACCAAGATGGAGACAAAAGACATAAATTTAGAAAGATTGATTTGAGAGATTTTTTAAAAGATGATGATGAATAAGAATTAGATGCTTTGAGACTTAGCCATATGTGGCATTAAGCTACAAAATTAACATGTGTTGATGCATCTTCAAATGATGCATACTTTACTTACATGGACGGTAAAAACAAGCTACCCAAAAATCTTTGAGATATTTCAGTCCAACCAGCCATTGGTTGCCAACAAAAAAAATGATCTTTGTTTTAGCATCAGTTCGTCTCTGCCATTACTTTTAGATCCAAATATTTCTAAACCAATGGTCAAAAGAAAGACATTAACAACACTGGCAAACTCAAAAGTGGTATCGAGTTGGCCCTTGACAAGAAGAAGAATAGGGAGTGTAATTCATGTTGTAAACTTGGACATGATAAGTGTTTTTATCCTTTGAATCCAAGTAGAAAAGGTATTGAAACATCAAATTTAGGCAAATTGTAAATAAATCTTGTGATAATTACCTTTCAATATTAAAGATCTCTCGAAAAAGTTTACTTTTTAGGTATTTATAGAAATATTACAGGATGAAGAAATAAGTTAAATCGATACCAATAGAATCATGAAAAATAAGTTAAATCGATACCAATAGAATCATGAAGACGATTGTTGTAAATTATGCCAAGACTTTGATTGATTATGTTTACTGAAATTTATATGTTTTACAGTCAACTTCTTCAATTCCTATGAGATATCATTTTTAAATTTGTTATACTGCTCATGAATGAAGTCAGTTTTGGTTTCTATTTCTTCATGTTACAGCTAACTGTGATCATTATATAGCATTAGTGTTGATATAAAGTTATACAAATTTTGCATCGTCATATTCGAAGTCTATCAACTATCATACTCGTGTAATTTTGAAGCAACTCCGAATATTTAAAAAATGAAAAAATAATTTTTTAAATGAAAACAAAATTAAATAGAGTATATAAAAAAGGGTAATCTGGCGGCGTTAGTCATCCAATCAAATTGAAGCATTCAGCTACTCATTTGTAGCACTGGGTAATTTTATCATTCTCCTCTCTCTCTCTTTCTCGACTCTACTGCGTGAAACTGAAACCCAAAAACAGCTCCCCCTGCGGTACGGAGTCTCTTTTCCATTAATCATACTCCCTGGAAAGAACAAAAAATAAAAAATAAGAAAATAAAAAAAAATAATTAGAAGAAAATGGATTCGGACGTAGAGGATTACGTGTTCTTCGGCACACCGATAGAGCGTGAGGAAGAGATCACCAGCCGTCGAAAGAAATCCATCGCCGAGGCCTCCGGTCACCTCCGAACCCTCGCTCCCTGGAAACAAGAGGTACTGTTTTGTTTCCTCAGAAACCTCTAGAAAAGCTGAAACGATAATTTTGTTAGCTTCTAATAACCAATATGTGCCAATTTAAAGAAACACTTGAAAGAGCCTTACAAATTTTTTCAGGCTTAGCTCTCTGGAGGTTTTTAGCTTAGAAAATAAATAATGCTTTTTATGCATTGAATTGAATAACACGGAGAGTACGTTTAATTATATTTTTGGTGAATTTTGAACCATTTTTGCGTATTGAAATATAATATGAATTCATTATTACGCCAATTTTGAGTGTTCTTGCAAGTTTCTATGTGGTGTTATCACACTTGTCGAAATTTGTAAAATTACATCGAATCTAATCAACCTACTGAACTATTAGCTACCTATGACTTTATCCTGAATATTTTTGTTATTTATTTTAGAAATTTTGATTCTTCAGGTTACAGATGAAGAAGGAAGGAGAAGATTTCATGGGGCATTTACGGGAGGATTTTCTGCTGGTTATTACAATACTGTGGGATCAAAAGAGGGTATATTCTTACTTACATTTATATTAGAGACTGATATCACTTTTTTCTTTTAAAAAAAAAAAACTTGTAAACCAGCTGCCCATCGAGTAAGCATTTAACTTAACCATTTAAAACAATGTTAATGCTTATGCAGGTTGGACTCCACAAACTTTCACATCATCAAGGAAGAATAGAGCTGAAGTCAAACAGCAGAGCATTCTTAACTTTTTGGATGAAGATGAGAAAGCTGTATGTTTAACCATATACTCTGACCCTTCTATAGTATATGTGTACTTTTAGACATTTGACTTACTGGAGATTTGCTTGATGTTCTTGAATTTTCTTATGCTGTCTTTGGGGTTATGGAGCTCAGCCCTAACATTGGAATTATTGGTATCCTTCTTCTGAAAAATTAGCGTCTGACACAACTATTTCTAATTGATTCCAATTCCTAAGCTATTATTCCAACTGTTGCTTTTGTTTTACTAATCTTTATGAATAATTCATTTCCGTATTGTCGATTTATTCTTTTTTATCTGATACTTATTGTTGCAGTAATGCAAAAGTATGGTGTATTTTTAGTTATCTGGTTCTTATTGTTGCAGTAATGAAAAAGTATGATGTTCAGAGAATGTTTACTTGAAAATACATTAAAAAGTCTTATTCTTAGGCAGTTGCTTTTGGAAGATAATTATAGTTGTGTGTAACGTTTCTTCATGAAAATTCATGAAATTTTGTAATGTTCTTAGCTAACTTGTCTTAACCGTATAAATATGATTTAAGATCTAAAATTCATGTTGCTTTTGCCTTTTAGGAATTTGAAGGTAAATCCTTCGGGACATCTTTGCAGTTTGACACATTTGGATCTACAGCTGCTGAGTTTGCTCGTAAACAAGCCGAAAAAGAGCAGCAGCAAAGGTTTTATATGCTTCTATGATGTCTGTTTTTCACTGGAGATTATTACAGCTGTAGAATATTTAAATTTATGATTGAGGCCTAGTTGGTAGCTGAAAGTTTTATTTCTCGAGAGTATGATGCCTATATGCCTTCTTTTCTCAGCCTCAACGCTGTTACTGATTATCATAATCATAATCATCCCCTCCATTTTTCCCCCCTTTCAGTTCTGCGTGTTTGCCAGTACATGCTTGCTGTATTGATTCTCTTTTATGAGAAGAGCTGATGCCCTTTATCTGTTAATTTTAATCTTTTTTAAAATTTTATATTTTGTTTTCTGCATTTGTTGGAAGTGCTATCCATATTTCATTACCTGTCTTTTCTTCTTCTTCTTTTTTTTTTCCCTTAAGATATTTACTAATCATTCTGAAGAAACCATAACATTCTACTCAAATGAAAAAATTATTTCTCTTTTGTTATTTTTGCGGCCGGTTGGATTGGTTAAAAATCTGTGTTTGAGGCTTTTAAGTTCAATTACACACACAGAGACACACAAAACAAGCACACCATGCATCTCCATCCTTGTGGATGTATAGGCTAAGGTAAACTAGAGATGTCCGTGCATGATCATTGTTTCTCTGGATTTTCCATGCAGCTGTTGCCATGTCCATTTTGTGTCTTTTCATGCAACATAGATTTTCAATATTAAATAATTCATATGACTGTTTCATCTAGTCTAACTGAATTATTTATTGGGAGCAAACGTAGTGTACTGTAAGAACAGAAGTCGTATCTTTCACTTGATGCAACTCTTATGCACTGAAAGTAAATAATTAATTATTTATGCTCTTTGAACCAACTAATAACCATACTGATAGTGGTACGTGGCCCCATCCAAAATGGGGATGTGCTTCTGTCTTTCTTTTTTTCTCTTTCGTGTTTTCATACATAGTAGTCCTTTTAACGTTGTTGTAATCCTATTTTATATGCCCAAATGTATACTTATTATAAATCTCTTTCCATTAGTAATAACAAATTTTTCTTGTTTGTTTATGTATTTTTTTTGTGTATTACAGGCCATCAGCCATCCCTGGACCTGCTCCCGATGAATTAGTTGTTCCAGCCACAGAGTCTATTGGTTAGTGTCAATTAATTTATTATAGTGTTTTTGCAACAACTGTATATTATGCAATCCCATATTCTTAATCTGTCCCATTTTGCTTGACTAGGTGTAAAATTGCTGCTGAAGATGGGTTGGCGACGTGGTCGTTCAATTAAGGATTCACATGCAGATTCATTATATGGTATGTTTTCCCAGTGCCATTGCAAACTTAGTTTCTTGCATTTCAAACTGTAGCACTCGTTTTTTCTGTTAAAAAAAAAATTTAAAAAAATTATATTTTGATTTAGAGCAGAAGAGTGATTAGGTGCTCGAGGATTATTGATTAATTACATCGTATTGAGGGCATTTTCATATATAGTTTAAGACATTTTAGTTGATTTGTCATGCTCGATAAATGCTCTTGTGGTATCTTTTGTTGCTATAATCAATGACTATTACTGTAAAAAAATTTGGGGATGTCACTAAAACACTTGCCTGGTGGCTGACTAAAACTGTTGTTACATTTTCTTGTATCTCAATGGAACTTGCTTTCTACAACATCTCATCTAAACTTTGAACCATAGATTCTATTTGGACTGGCATTTGCAGTAACTATGGGTAAGCTTTGCTATGTTTTCTGTAAAGTAGAAAAGAAAGTAAAGTATATGCAATGTCTTGGACATTTTCGTCGACAATACCTTATTCAAATATGGCACTATCATTTGATAAAGTACATCATTTGCGAGATTGGAATATAAAATCACTTTTAATTTTTTTATTTCTTTTAGTTTCTATACCTGTTTAGTTTCTGATGATAATGCTTTCTTACAAATTTGACTACACTTGAAGGCAAGCTTATATATTTCTTATCTCCACAATTTATTTACAGATGCTCGAAGGGAAGGTAGAAAAGCGCTCTTAGCATTTTCTTCTGATGATGCAAAAACAGCATTTAATGATGCAGAACCTGTTGATCTTGAGCAGTCAGTTAATGATGATGGACAGCTTTCTCGCTGCACACCTGTATGAATTTTCCTGTCTAACTTATACCTTCTATCGGCTGTTACCTTGCCTCCTTATATACCTTTGAGTCCTTTAAAATTGCTTGATGTGATGAACAATGATGTCAATTGAATTATTCTTTTCTTTGGTCAATATGCAATGTGGCCTTAAACTTACTGGTATGGTTGTTTGTACCAGTGTGGCTGAAGTCTCTGCTAAGCTTCCGATTGTTCAAATGCTTGCCCATATCCACTGGAATAGATCATATACCTGTTCTTTTTACAAATCAGTCCCTTGGCTCTAAGTTGTTTGCCAATTGAAGGAGCTCGAATTATTTTTTTTCCTTAAATCATTTGACGTATTCACATGGGTGTTGAAAGTGTGTTGGTTTTCTTGCAAAAGAAAGAAATGAAAGAAAAAGAAGTTTTTGAATACTTTATAGAATATTTTATTGTTTGAATTTTCAAGTTGGGCCAATATTTTGGGTCATAAAGATCTTAAATTTGGGAAGAGGGAATATAGACTTATGTAGCCGTTATTAGGATTCAGTGCATGTACCCCTTGGATACTCTCCAGACATATCCACAATTTAGAAACTACATTTTTGGATCTATTAACTTGCATGATACTTCTTGGAAAAACCAAACTATATTCAAGACTTGTTGCATTAACACAGATCATGCTTTCAGCCTTTATATTCTGATATATGATTCTAACAATAAAAGTAGAGAAATTGTGAATGAAATTATTTTATTTAATTTTTGATTGGCAATTCTTATAGGATTTTTCCTGTTAGGTGGAAAATTATGCACCATATGAAATAATTGAAAAACCATTTGCAATATAAATGATGTTTATATTATTTATTAACTCATCCCTGCCATAGCTTATTTTGGTTTTCAGTTATGTTATATAGCATAATTGTAATATTTCAGCCACGTCCTATATCCAGATCCATGCTTCACAGAGTAAAGTTTAGTTTAATGTATATGGAAATTGAGTATCACATTATTCCTTTGATACAGGTTTATGTACTCAATCCAAAGCAGGACTTGCATGGTTTAGGATATGATCCTTATAAGAATGCTCCCGAATTCAGGGGTATGTATTTCTTGACATAAATCCCGTTGCAGTTGCCTACTTTTGTCAGAGCAATTTTAGTTTAATGATCTCTTGTTGATTCAGAGAAGAAAAGATCACGCACATCTGGTCATAGCAAAAATGGCCGTACGAAGGCTTTGTCGATAAAAGATAGTCTTTTTGGCTTAAAGTGTAAGATCTATAAATAACGTGATAAATATACTTTTTATGTAGTTGTTTTATTTATGATTTCATGCACCGACTCTATCTGATTGGTTCTGTTCAATTATGTGTGTTACTTAACTTTGAGATGATGGTGATTCAACTAATTGGATGATATTCATCAGCAGGAAAGGTTGCTCCTGGGTTTGGTATTGGTGCACTTGAAGAATATGATGCCGAAGATGAGGATCTTTATGGCGCTGGTTAGTACTTTATAATTTCATAGTATCATCTTTACAAAGTATTAGTCTTGTTTTAGTCGCCTTCTGAGAATTGCAAGTCTCCATATAGAAAAATCTAATGGTAGCAGTGATAATGTGTCGGAAGGAGAGGTTTGAGGTGATCGATAGCAGTGATAATGAGTTGGAAGGAGAGGTTTGAGGCGATCGATATACATTGGTAGACAATATTTTCTGTTTACATGTAATTGGCAGACAGTATTTTTTGTTTGCATGCTGAGTTTCAGCTAAGCCCTAAACTTTAAGCTATTTGTAAATATCCAAACACTAACATTTAAGTTTTAATGTGTCCTCTAATGTGCAAGGCATATAGATCAACCACAGCCACAACCTAGAAACACCACTTAATCCAATACATATACCCCATGTTGAGTTAGGATCAAAACCTAAAGTTTAGGATTTCAAGGGCCCAACGGCAAGGATTAAGCTCATAACAATAAGACAACATTGACTTCAGCGAAAGAGATGGAGATGCATTTGAGACAGATTCTTGGGAAGTGAAATTGGCTCCACTGCAATTTCACTGGATGTCTTTGTCTAATATTTTAAATGGTTGAACTGTTGAACAGGTGGATAATAACATTTATGTTTTGCTGACCTTAAAAGGTTAGTTTCTTGTACTAATTGTGGTTTTTCTTTAGATTATGAATTTGTGGATACTTATGCTGAAGAAGACGAAGAGCCCTCCAGATTGAGCAAAGACGTTAGGAAAAAGTTGGTGGGCAGGGAGCGGCAGGATGTGTTGCCTGGTTTCATACTTGCATCAAAGTCTGACTACCAGTTGGAAAGGTAATTGGACAGGACGTATATGAAGCATAATCTGCCAATCTGCCTCAGCATTTCAGATGTCCGACATGATTTTATTCTTGTTCTTGGTGTGGTCACATTGTTACATTTAGTTTTTTTGAGGGTTCAGATTTGTAAGATTGAGTTCATTCTAGTCACCTTCTACTTCATGTTTTATTTATTTTAAGATTTAGTCAGCCTATTTTTGTTCCAAATTGTTGTCCAGATTTGATCCTCCGGTTGTTCCAAAGGATTTTGTCCCTCACCATAAGTTTCCTGGGCCTTTGGAGACTGACAGCAAGCTTGCTGTTCCCCTGCCACCAGAGATTCCTCCTCCTGAGGATAATAATCTGAAATTGTTAATAGAGGGGGTTGCGACTTTAGTAGCTCGATGTGGAAAATTGTTTGAGGATATTTCCAGAGAGAAGAATCAGTCAAATCCATTGTTTAGTTTTCTCACTGGAGGAAATGGCCATGATTATTATGCGAGGAAGTTGTGGGAGGCTCGTCAGAAACGTAATGATCAGACCAAGCTGGTAAGTGATGGGAAATCATCTGAAACTGCTCAGAGGTTGACAGCAGAGACCCGTGGCAAGTTGCTAGGAGAGAGGCCACTGGAACAAAGTGCAAGAGATTCAAGCTTTTCAGTTGGTTCTGAAAATGGCATTCAGATCCAATTTAATCTTTCTGATACATTTACCAAGTCTGCATCATTTGTAAGTAGCCTGCTTCTTTTAGTGGTTATAAAGATTATTGTTATTATTAGCATTAGTATTAGTATTATTGTTGTTGTTGTTATTTGTTATTTTAGAAAAAAAATTATATACTTTTGATATGAAACTCAAAAATGTATTAATGGAGAAAATCAAAATAGAGGGTGGACTAGTTGTCCACTAAGTAAGCGAAAAAGAAAAGCTTTTTGTTCTATACAAAAGTATGCCCAACCATCCTTCCAAAATATGCCATGCCAATTTTGACACCCTATCTAAAAACCCCCACCAAGTTTAGATGATACACTTTTGTTGCTGGGTTTTGGAAATCCGGATTTTAGTTCTCTAGAGCTTATATTGTAAATCACTGCTTTTTAATACTTCTCCTGCTTGTTTCTAAAAGTTGAATTTGAGCTACTGTTTTCCTTTTATTGACTCTTTACCATAGAATGAGTTGCCAGAAGTTGCAACACCTTTCCAAGATGATCCGGTAAAGCAAGAAAGATTTGAGAGGTTTCTCAAGGAGAAGTATCAGGGAGGACTTCGCTCTACAGACTCTGGTGGAGCCAGTGCTATGTCAGAAGCAGCTCGTGCTCGTGAGAGATTGGACTTTGAAGCTGCAGCTGAAGCAATAGAGAAAGCAAAACAGAGAAAGGAAGGCTCAATATCTACAGAGCAGTTATTGGGGTCTTCAGGGGCTGGAAGGATGCTGTTCACTTCCGGAGGACTAGAGGTATATTTCATTTGGTGGAAGTTTAGTTTATAAAGTTCTAGAGATTAAGCTTCTTATAAGAATTTCTGAAAACAGCAAGTTAAAGATACTCAAGCTGAAGATTTGACGAATAAGAAAGTTTACCCAAGAAGGGAAGAGTTCCAATGGCGTCCTTCACCTATTCTTTGCAAGCGCTTTGATCTGATTGATCCTTATATAGGAAAGGTGATATCATGTACTTTTTTTTTTCTTCTTCAAAAAGCTGATGTCTAACAATCCAAATGATTTCACACAACATTGTTTTTTGGATTAATTCAGCTTGTACTTACCCAGAACTAACTGACAGCTGTTACACTTATATCCTTGGTCATATAAGTAATATATTAATTCAGAATTACTATACTGCCTCTTGCAGCCACCTCCAGCTCCGAGGATAAAAAGCAAGATGGATTCTCTTATCTTCATTTCAGATTCTGTTAAAGCCCCCAGATTGGAAGAATCTGTTGCTGCAAATAATGATCGATATTCTGCACCTCAATCTGATGCTCCAGAAATAAGCAGAGATGTAACGAAGGAAATTGAAGCCGATATACAAGTTGAAAATGTTGAGAGGCCGGTTGACCTTTACAAGGTACTATGTTAGATATTTTATCATGTTCATTTTATTGTCAAGTGAAAAATGAAATTCCATGTTTCACATGCTTTGCTATATTGTAGCGTATGTTTAAAAATTTTCATTTTGAGGCTCTTGAACGGCTAGGAAAAAATAGAAATGAAAGCTACTCGTTCTAATTTGCAGTCGTGTTTGTTAATCAAAACTGTTGAAGATTTTGCATGCTTCACATATGATGGTCTGTTGTAGCCTGTGGTTTTAAATTTTGATTTTGATTCACTTGGACAGTGAAGAAAAAATGAAAATGGAAATGGATGTATCCTTTCTATTATTCAATATATGTTTGTTAATTGATGAGTTTCTGATATAGATAAGCATATCATGGGTTATAAAATCTTCTCTTGTGAGAGTAACGGCTACGCTTTTCTTTTTTCTTTTTTTCTTTTTAAAAAAAACCATTCTAATTCATTAGAATTTTCCATTGTCTCCATCTTGTTTTCACTCTTGTGAATTTATTTATTACTTTAAAAAAAACCATTCTAATTCATTAGAATTTTCCATTGTCTCCATCTTGCTTTCACTCTTGTGAATTTATTTATTACCCAATTATATGGTACCCTTTCAGTTTTTCTACTTGTCTTTGTTTCTTTAGTACATGACTTCCTTTTGCAATGAATTCAAACCTTCTTTGCTAATTTTAACTTACCTTGTATAAAGTTCCGCTGACCCAAATGTATGCAGTTTGTAAGTTGCAAAGAACAATCAATATCTTTGTGTCCAAAATTTGGATTCCCTTCTGTGTATTACTTCCATGCTTATGGTCCATTTAGTTGTTTCTTTATTGGAGGAGCATGCTATATGTAGGATATGCTGCCTTTGTCATGTGTTAACAATCTTCATTCATGTGCAGGCTATTTTCTCTGATGATTCCGATGATGAAGTGGAAACATTTAATCCTAAGAAAGTGGAGGATCCAGAAAAGAAGATTGAAGTGGCTAATACAGCATTAAGCCATTTGATTGCGGGTGACTTCTTAGAATCCTTGGGAAAAGAGCTAGGTCTGGAGGTTCCCCATGAGTCACCACCCTACCCAACGAGTAAAGCCAAGAATCCTGCTCAGAAAGAAACTTCTAATGCCAATGCTGGAGGAAATGCTAATATCCTGCCTGTTGATAACAAATCTTCTTCCACAAGAAATGCTGTTAGCAGAACATCAATAGAGCGATGGATGCCAGATCAGAGGGAAACTGCTCAAGAGGGCAAATCCCAGAAAAATGAATTCACTCCTGGTAACCCTCTGAATGTTAGTGACAAATATAAGGAGACTGATAAATATAAAGGTGAAATTGGCTGTGAAAGATCTAAGGAGGATGAAAAATCTAAATTAATGTCTAGCCACCATAAAAATAGAAGCAGCAACTCATCTTCAGAAGATGAAAGGAGCAGAAAACGATCTAGACGACACCAGTATAGCAGTGATTCGTATAGCGATTCATCCAGCGAATATCGGGATCAACACCACTCTAGGTCAAAAGGGAGAAGCAAGGGGTCCTCTCGAGAAAAGAGTAGCAGCAGAAGAAAACATCGTAAGCATAGAGATAGGGACTCTCCCCGCAGATCACATAATGATACTGAGAAAGAATGTACTGCAAGGAAGAAAGATAAAAAGAGGCGGAGGGATTGAAGTGGAGCTCCTATTTCCTTTAATACCAATTGTAGCTTCCCCAAGAAAGATCTCTGGATGGGTGTTTTCATGGATGAATCACGCTGAAATTGGAAGGTTCTAATGCCTATTTCTTGGTTCCTTTCTGTTTATGATTATGGGACACTAGCCGCAGCTGTTGTACAGGTGATTGGTATTCTTCATTGTCTCAGCTCTGTACCTAAGCTTGGGCTAATGATTGCAATCACAATGTTCATAGAGGTGAGTTGCTGATCTTCAACTATCCTGTAGTGATGCTACTGAGAGATAAAATTGAAGGTGCTGTTACTGGAAATGACAATTGCTCATTTTGTTTGTTTGCTAGCATTTTTACCCCCAAACTCCATTCACATAGATTTGCTTAGGAAGATGAAATGTTGATGCAATTTTGAATAATTGATGAGGCAAGGCAGCAGGAAAATAGCTCAATAGTTCGCGTTGTATTGTCTTTGAGGCAAAGTTTATTTCTATATGGCAACTATGATTAAAGCTATTCTCAGGCACCTCGATTATAGGCACTTTGAAAACATATCCAGCCATTTCTTGTTAGACATGAAACAGGGTGCTGAATTCAAATTCTGAAGATCTTTAATTTATATCCACTGAAATTGCCTTCTGGAAAATTTTAGGCTGCCTGTAATTTTAAAATTGTAAAAGGAGAAAAAATATATATATATATAATAGAGAAAATGGTGCATATGTCCTGAATGACTGAGGTCTTGTTTGATATTGAAGTATTATAATTGCTGTGGAAAAAATAAAAGAGTTTGATTATGAAATGAAAATTAATAGTGTATAGTAAATATAATTTTTAAATAATAATTTGATAAAAATAATAAAGTTATTATAAGATTTTTTATTATACAAATGAAATTAACTTAATTTTAAAACAACAACAACTAATTTTAAAACAACAACAACTAATTTTATCAAACGTTTTATTGTGGTTATTTATAAGTTACAACCGTCCAGTACAACCTCAATACTTAGCGGGATGTATTTTTCCTCCAACAGGGCACATGTTTTCAATTCATTTTTATATCCTATGCGTCCCATATCAAAGAAAATTATTTTATATTAAGCGACTAAGCATCAGATTTCAGTTCTTGGCCGAGGAATATCAGAAGACTTCGCAGCATGATTTAATGAATTTTTGAGGCTAAATCTCACACCGATTGCTCTCTCTAGAAGTCAGAAGCTTCTTTGAAAAACTTAATTGTAGCTCCCATTTTGTAAATATGATTATGGAGATGGAAGCACTTGATAAATTTTGATTTGTTTAAGACTTTTGTTGGGTTTAGTAGTTGTATTTCTGAATTCCTTGCAATCAAA
>NW_006262339.1:8974585-9024909 GCF_000493195.1 Citrus x clementina | reverse complement strand
GGGAGTTCAAACTATCTAAATTCTAAAATTGACATTATAATTAAATTAGAATGATGTCAAACAAGCCTCATGCCATGCGCCCCTCACAACTCAAAATTCGATCTAGTCATTATGTCTAGCTTAAATCAATTGAATAAGGAATGGTTCTTAACCTAATAATCTTATCTGTGGAAATTGCCCAACAACCAAAGGCATCCGAAAAGGAGAATGCGAAAAGAGAGAGAAGTGAACAAGTAGCACTAATTATGTATTATTATTATTATTATTATTATTATTTATAATATTTTTAAATTATTATAAACTTTAATTTATCTTCATTTTTGTAAAGATGATAAATATTTCTCATTAATGGGTCTTTATTTTTTTCGTTATCTAATAAAAAAATAAGAATAAATTGAAGTTTATAATAATATAAAAATATTTTTAAAATTATTATTTCACGAGCCGATAACATGATATTTACCTTTTGACTTTTAATTTGAAGGAGCCATTGGCCAACAACAACACAACATTCGCCCAACATCTGTTAGATTTTTTCAAGCTATCTAAATTTTCTATGCCCAGTTTGGCTGGGCTGCACCAAGCCACCAACTCTTTCTTCTTTTCTCCCCCCCCAAAAAAAAAAAAAAATTGATTTCTTATTTTATAAAATTAAAGTCGTTTATGCAATATACATATTGACCTGAAATCATACCTTATAAAGTTGTTTAACAATTAACCCATTTTAAGTTTTTTTTTTCTTTATTTCATCTATGGGTTTAAATCAAGGTGTTGAGTAAATAAGGGGATTTAATATGTTCTCAATTTTATTTCATGTTTTCGCTATTAATTTATTTCATTTATCTAATTTATTAATAAATAAGAGTAAACTTGTATTTGAAAATAAAGTTAAATTGACAAGTTCGATAATATGGCATTGGGGGCCCCTTGGCTGATCACAAACACCATATAACTGATATTTTGGAATTTCATTATTATTATTGTTATTATGGAATTCCATTATTGATTGATTTGATGGCTACAAGGGCAGTGAATTTGCATATATTGATTTTGTTTTTCCTTCCCTTCTTTTAATTTGAACTTGACCGTGGGACCACGTCAAGGAGTCGATCAATCAAGACATGGGGCCTTATGATTTATCACTTACGAATATATCCAGATAGAGAAAAGGCATGATAATCATAATATCATACTACCAATAAATTTTAAAGACAAAATTTCTTTTAGTTTTTTTTTTTTTCTAAATTGAAAACAAACCTTATTTATTCAAAAAAAAAAAATATGGGTTGGGTCAATACCATTATTTTAATGCGAGAAGTGACCCCTAACTAAGTTCAGTCCATTACAAGTAAAAATCAAGAATAATTTTTTTCTTCTTTTTATAGTCGAAAAGTTATATGAATTTAGACTTGCAGTAAACTTTAAACTACCATGTCAATACTTTATACATGCATTATTCATATATCATTTTAAAATAAATAATAATAATAATATTAAGAGAGAACGCAATTTTATTACATGTTTTAATTTTTACGTAAGAGATATTATTATAAATATCATGATCAGTTGTGTGGCCAGCATTGTAGCTGAGCTCTCAGGGAAACAAACAAAGAAAATGAAAAAGGGGAAGGGGCATGTGATTGGTGATGGTAGTGTTTTGTTGACCCTTCTCACCCGGAGCCATATCCTCCACACTTGTGCCTGTTTCATATATTTTTTTCACCCAAATAACAAATGAATCAACTTTTCTAACATCTGGCTCCCTAATTTTTTTTATATTTTCTCAAATAAAGACATTTTATGCTTTTTTATCACGTGGTTACCTAACTCGGCTATTGAAATGAATGATCAAGTTATATTTGCAGTGTTTGGGTAAATACTTAACGGGTAAATTTTAAATTATATTTCTCGTCAAATAACATTTTTTAAAATACTCTTCTTAAAGGATTGTAAATTTCAACTAATTGGTAATTTTTTTCCAAAAAAAAAAAGAGAGAAAAATAAGAATGAGTTTGATGAATTTCAGTTATCTTCTTAAGTAGGGTAGAGGAAACTGAATTTTATAATAATTTGAGAGTATTTTAAAGACGGTCATTTTATAAAAGGGATAATTTAAATTTTACTCTTAATTAAAAGATACACATGGTAAGAAATTGACAAATGAAAAAGTACACAGTACGAGCATTCACGATTTTTTTCACTTATATTGTTATGTTATTAAATTTTAATTATGACAGTAGAGATTATGCACTTAACACTAGTCTAAATTTTAAATATATCTTATGTTGTAATATATCCATCGATTGTAGCAATTCAAAAACTCAATACTAAAGGGTATTTTTATTATTTTTCTTATAGGTTCACTTTTAATGTGAATGGAGAACTACCATTTTATGAGAAAAAAGTTAAACAATTAGGGGTGTATATGTTATTATCCAACATTGAAACTCCATTATCAACCTTTAACTGACTTTTAAAAACCTGTTTGTGCAGAGTAGTTTCCTCTGACAACCTTAAAAAAAAAAATTAATTTGTCATGTGCTTCTTCTCCCAATAGATTCACTGCTAATTAACTTCTGTAGTTTCTGTCCACATATACTCACTTCAAAAACTTTCCTCCTTCGAAAAGACAAAATGTATATTTTGCCCTCTTTGCATCATCTCTTCTGCGAAGCTTCACATCCAATGAAAAAAAGAAGAAAAGATCCATATAAGCAAATGATGCATTCAATGAGCTAATCTTACTAAATACTGCCCATGTTCGTGTGTCATTCTCTTTCAATTTCATTCATTCTTGTGCAGCACTGCATTTTGACCTTCTAGAATACTTGCTCACGACTCCAAATAATTCCCACTTATGTTTTTTAAATGTATTATTAGCTGTTGGCAAAAAGCTTTTTTTTTTTTTTTTTCCTTTTGGGGGCTATTGGGGTTGTTTTTATTTAATATTTGTATTGGATTTTAATGAGCTGTTGTTAAAGTAGTTGAGCTTTGTAATATTTAGAAACCCATAAGCACGTTCCTTCTATCTACAAGTCAAAGATGGGATGCAAGTCAGGCCCGCAAACTTCTACCAAATTGAGTCATATATTGAAGAACAAACATGATACTTTTTCAAAGCTTTGATTGGTTAGTGGCTCAAATTCTTGAAGGATTTTTGCCTTTGTGCTTTTATTATCCTTAAAATTACTTTTTCTTCATCAATTATTTGTTCAGTCAGCCGAGTTCTAGTTTTGCTTTATTCTCTAGATCCATTACTGTATTGTGAAGCTCTCTTGAAGCAATTTTGTTCCGCAAAAATTTGAAAGAACAACTTTCACAGTTGCATATAAAGATGGCAGGTAATAGAAGAAAGAAGCATCATTTTAGCAGGATTCATGCATTTTCATGTGGCAAAACGTCATTCAAAGGTGACCATTCATTGATTGGAGGGCCTGGATTCTCAAGAGTGGTCCATTGCAATGACCCTGAAAGCTTTGAGGCCAGTGTCCTCAATTACAGTGGCAATTATGTTAGAACTACTAAGTATACTCTTGCCACATTCTTTCCAAAAGCCTTGTTTGAGCAATTCAGGAGAGTTGCCAATGTGTATTTCCTCATCTGTGCGATCCTCTCTTTCACTCCGCTATCACCTTACTCTGCTGTCAGCAATGTTCTTCCTCTTGTTGTTGTGATTGGTGCTACAATGGGGAAGGAGGTTCTTGAAGATTGGCGGCGAAAAAAGCAGGTATCCTTTTTTTGAGATTGTTGTCAGCTTAGATGCGGCTTCCTTTCTAATTTACAAGCTTAAAATTGTGTTTTTAATGGTCGATTATATGCCAAGTTTGTGACTGAATAAACTGAACTCTGTTTGAAAGATGATAAACTAGGAAAATTTAGGGAATTTTTAGTTTAAAGGAACACATTGTTGGAGAAATGCCTTTGGGTTGTTTATGATGTTTGTCAAGCCTGTTATGATGCAGTGAACTTGGCGCACCATGATCAATTTTGAACATTTTCAGTTTACATTAAGGTCAAAATTTTGATAAGTATTGATGTACATTTCTAATTGTTTTTTTGCGTGTTGTGCTTTCTCGTCTTCAGTTTAGGACGTGGAGTTGACATCAGTAAATTTCTTCTTTTCAATTTTACTTTTCTTTTTTTTTTTTCACTGTTAATTACTGTCTTTTATCTGTTTTCCAGGATATAGAAGTGAACAACAGAAAAGTGAAAGTACATTGCGGAGAGGGTGCCTTTGATTATACGAAATGGAGGGATTTGAAAGTTGGGGATGTAGTGAAGGTTGAAAAGGATGAATTTTTTCCTGCTGATCTCATCCTACTATCCTCAAGTTATGAGGAAGCAATTTGCTATGTTGAAACCACAAATCTGGATGGAGAAACCAATTTGAAGCTAAAGCAAGCACTTGATGCAACTTCGAACATGCACGAGGACTCGAACTTCCAGAATTTCAAGGCTATCATTAGATGTGAAGATCCAAATGCAAATTTGTACACCTTTGTTGGCAGTCTGGAGCTTGAAGAACAGCAGTACCCTCTTACACCTCAGCAGCTTCTGCTTAGGGACTCAAAGCTACGAAATACTGACTGTATATATGGGGCAGTTATCTTTACGGGTCGTGATACAAAGGTTTTTCAAAATTCAACTGGGCCTCCTTCAAAAAGAAGTAAAGTTGAGAGGAGAATGGATAAAATTATCTACTTTTTGTTTGGCATCTTAGTATTGATGTCTTTTATCGGATCAATTTTCTTTGGTATTGCAACTAGGGAGGATTTACAAGATGGAAAGATGAAGAGATGGTATCTTAGACCAGATGATACCACTGCTTACTATGATCCAAAAAGAGCGGCAGTTGCAGCAGTTTTGCACTTTTTGACTGCCCTTATGCTGTATGGATATTTGATTCCCATTTCCTTGTATGTGTCAATAGAAATTGTTAAGATTCTTCAAAGTATCTTTATCAACCAGGATCTTCACATGTACTATGAGGAAACTGACAAGCCAGCACGAGCCCGTACCTCAAATTTAAATGAAGAACTTGGTCAAGTTGACACTATACTTTCGGATAAAACCGGGACTTTAACTTGCAACTCTATGGAATTCATCAAGTGTTCAATTGCAGGGACCTCCTATGGTCGTGGAGTAACTGAAGTTGAGAGAGCTATGGCCAGGAGAAAGGGGTCACCTTTAGAAGAAGAGGTGACAGAGGAACAAGAAGATAAGGCATCCATTAAAGGGTTTAATTTTGAGGATGAAAGAATCATGAATGGTAGCTGGGTTAATGAGCCTCATGCTGATGTAATCCAAAAATTCCTCCGATTGTTGGCTATCTGCCATACTGCATTACCTGAAGTAGATGAAGAAAATGGAAAAATTTCATATGAAGCCGAATCACCAGATGAGGCAGCTTTTGTAATTGCAGCAAGAGAACTTGGGTTTGAATTCTATGAAAGAACTCAAACAAGCATCTCAGTGCATGAGTTAGATCCAGTCACTGGCACGAAAGTTGAAAGGTAGTTTTCTTCGATGTCCTTCAATGTTATTTTCATTGAATGAATTCTTAACAAATTATCTGCTGCCATCTTTAGCAGTTAATAGGAAAATGGTATTTTCTTATCCTTTCTCAATGAAAAGCACATGTGCTTATTGTTTAACTTGTTTTATTTGTTTTTTTTGCAGGTCGTACAGTCTTTTGAATGTCTTGGAGTTTAGTAGCTCTAGAAAACGGATGTCTGTGATTGTAAGAAGCGAGGAGGGAACCCTGCTTCTACTTTCTAAAGGAGCTGACAGGTTTGTAATACAGATATTGCCTTAATGCTTACGAGTTTGAGTGAACTTAGAATTTGGCTTCATAATTGAGAAACTGGCAATTGAATGTATTTTGTGCCTGAATTTAGAATGGTTGATGTTAATCTTTTTTTTGGATACAAACAGTGTAATGTTTGAAAGACTTGCGGAAAATGGAAGAGAGTTTGAAGAGCAGACAAAGGAACACATCAATGAGTATGCTGATGCTGGTTTGAGGACCTTAATACTTGCCTATCGTGAACTGGATGAGAAAGAATACAAACAGTTCAATGAAGAATTTACTGAGGCCAAGAACTCAGTGAGTGCAGATCGTGAGGAACTGGCTGAGGAAATAGCAGAAAAGATAGAAAAAAATTTGATTCTTCTTGGTGCTACGGCTGTTGAAGACAAACTTCAAAATGGGGTGAGTTTTTGACTTAAAAAGTAAAGCTTGGTGCTTGATACAAGAGCAATCAAATTACTTTTGCATGGCATTTAAAGCACCTATATTTAAGGGGTTGCTATCCCAAAAAAATGTAATACTGTCATAATAGCCTTTTGTTCATCTGAATTAGAAATAACACTATTGTACAATGAACTAAGTTTCTTTAAGATATTTTTGACACAGAATATACTCATGGAAAATACTTGGTTTAGGGAAACTAAGTCGTTAGTTTATGTCATATCAAAATGCCAGTGCATTGAATGACTTTCTTACAGGTTGAAGTACAGTTTGAGACTGAGTATCTATTTTGTCTGGAACAGGTTCCTGAATGCATCGACAAACTTGCACAAGCTGGAATTAAACTATGGGTTTTGACTGGAGATAAGATGGAGACAGCAATCAATATAGGGTATGTGTTTATGAAATATAGGTTGCTCTATGAATTGATGTCGGTCTCATATGCTAATATTTCTCGTCTTCTGTTGAATTGGCAGATTTGCATGTAGTTTGCTTAGACAAGGAATGCGACAAGTTATTATCAGCTCTGAAACACCTGAAAGCAAAACTCTGGAGAAATCAGAGGACAAATCTGCAGCTGCTGCGGTAATCCATTATCTCATTTCCTCTCCTCCTTTCTATTGGTTTTGAAGTGTCATGGCATTCTCTTTAGATATTGATAAGTTACAACACTAGAAAGGCTTAGGATGAACAAATACTTTTTCCAGAATGAGTCGTGATCTCAAAAACTTGTTTCTGGATATAGAAACAAAAATAGGATGGTTTTGTTTAAGAAATAGACAGCTCTTGCATACCAATATAACTATTGTCTTGGTCAATCTTGTATTGCAATGACTTTTGAGCTTTACGGGATCTTTTTGATTCTTTAGGCATTGAAGGCAAGTGTCCTTCATCAGCTAATTCGAGGAAAGGAATTGCTTGATTCTTCAAATGAAAGCTTGGGGCCGTTGGCTTTGATTATTGATGGGAAGTCACTCACTTACGCTCTAGAAGATGATGTAAAGGACTTGTTTCTAGAGCTAGCCATTGGCTGTGCATCTGTTATTTGCTGTCGATCATCTCCTAAACAGAAAGCACTTGTAAGTCACAGTTAATTTAATTATAGTCATGAGACTCATGACATATATAATTTTTTCCTAAAATAAGCTGCATTTCTTAAAGAATTCTTTATTATTCTGTGCCCTTTGGTTATGTTGCCTTGCTGATGAAAATATTTCCATCAACCTTCATTCCTTTTTAGTTTAAAAATGTGGCATTTAAAAATTGCAGGTTACAAGGCTGGTAAAAACGAAAACCAGTAGCACAACATTAGCAATAGGTGATGGGGCAAATGATGTTGGAATGCTTCAAGAAGCAGATATTGGAGTTGGTATCAGTGGTGTAGAAGGAATGCAGGTAATTGCTGTTAAACACTTTGTTTCTAGATGTCTCACTAGCGTCATGAGTCAAGTCTATATCTTGACTCTTAGCTGGTACTCAAGTTTGCCTGATAAATTTTCCTTGCTCAAAATTTCAGGCAGTCATGTCAAGTGACATTGCAATCGCACAGTTCCGGTTCTTGGAGCGCCTGTTGCTCGTGCATGGACATTGGTGTTATAGGAGGATCTCATCAATGGTATGTTTCACTCTGAAAATGCTAATTGATAAGCTGGGTTGACTCTCTTCTTTGTTGAAATTATTAATATATTTCTTTGTTTTTTGGCAGATATGCTACTTCTTTTACAAGAACATTGCATTTGGATTCACCCTCTTCTTCTTCGAGGCGTATGCATCGTTCTCCGGCCAACCTGTGTACAATGATTGGTTTCTATCACTCTATAACGTTTTCTTCACGTCACTCCCTGTGATTGCTCTGGGAGTCTTTGACCAGGATGTCTCGGCTCGTTTTTGTCTCAAGGTGGGTACCAAATTTCTTTCATTTTTGCTAACAATTGATAAGAACCTCATGGTGGCTTTAATCAAGACTTCTTATAAGAGTCTCAAGCACTCTCTCTTTATATATAAGAGTTATCGGAAATGAAAGTTTGCTTTTCCATTTGTTACAGTTCCCTCTGTTATACCAAGAAGGTGTACAGAATATCCTGTTTAGCTGGACTCGGATACTTGGCTGGGCACTTAATGGTGTAGCAAATGCTGCCATCATCTTCTTCTTCTGCATCCATGCAATGAAGCAACAGGCCTTCCGTAAAGGTGGGGAAGTCATAGGTTTGGAAATCCTAGGCACCACCATGTACACGTGTGTTGTGTGGGTAGTGAACTGCCAAATGGCACTGTCTGTCACCTATTTCACATACATACAACATCTCTTCATCTGGGGCGGCATTACATTCTGGTACATATTTCTTTTGGCATACGGTGCCATGGATCCTTACATTTCAACAACTGCTTATAAGGTCTTCATCGAAGCCTGTGCACCAGCACCTTCATTTTGGCTCATTACACTCTTAGTGCTGATGTCCTCCCTCCTCCCATATTTCACTTACTCAGCCATTCAAATGAGGTTTTTCCCATTGCATCATCAAATGATACAATGGTTTAGATCTGATGGCCAAACAGATGATCCTGAGTTCTGTCAAATGGTACGACAGAGATCGTTGCGGCCAACAACAGTAGGTTACACTGCTCGTTTTGAAGCAAGTTCCAGAGACTTGAAAGCGAAGCTTGAAGATAGTTTATGAACATTCTTCTTTGTAGATTCTATAAAAGATGTACATATAACACATCCAATGCTAAGTTGGGTCTCTCAGTCGTCCTGCAACAAGTCCCGCTACAAGAAAGATTGTCCCAAAGATGAGGCCCCCAGCTAATTGATGCATCCCTGTCTTACCAGAATCTTGTTTATGTGAGCTCCAAAATTGTATTTAGTAGTTTTGGCAGCTTTGAGACAATTCCAAATTTTTCTTTCACAATTGTATCATTCATGTACGTAATTCATAATTCCGAGAAATACATTTCAATTCAATTTTTATTTTCATTCATTAAGTTCAATATTTAAATACCACTCATGTGCCTTTAAGAAGCTAATTATGCCTTCCCCTTTCTCGATAATAGAAGTAGGATGTTGTTTGCTACACTTTGTTTTTGTTCTGTTATTCTTTGTTCAGTAGAAGTGGAAATAATTCAATTTCTCATATGATCAGAACGTAGATTATACGTCATGGTTTTCTGACAGTTAAAAGGTTTCAGGGTTTTACAACAGTTCTTATTTCAAATCAAGAGTAAAAGAAATGGTGGGAGGCTTAGGGTTCGAATTTGTAACGACTGTAATTGCATCCTACATTGCAAAGTATATCGTGACTCGATTTTCTTACAAATTGATTTTCCAGGATGAGTTTTACCAATTTCTCTTAATATGGTAAAATCTAGTAGAGTAGCACATAAAGTCTAGAGTTTGAACTTGCTCATATGAGTGGGAAGGAGGTTCTATTTATGTATTACTGAGAACATAGCATGGAAGAAAGCCACTGTAAGGGGCACCAAGAGGTTGTTGGGAGTAAAATTTTAGGGCTAAAGTACCAAAAGAGTGCAAAAAATTAGGAGTAATACGAGAAATTTTATAATACATCAAAGACAGCATATCAATCATACAACAAATAAATGATATTATTACATGTGTTTATTTATTTTAAAAAATTACCATATAATTAGTGATTATATTAAGTACGATTAAACATGTCATACATACATTAATTGATTGTATTAGCTCTTATGTATTTTAAAATTTCTCGTAAAAACTATCGAAGTTTCTGGGCCAAATCATAAGAAAAAATATATTTTAAATCTTACTTCATTTTTTTGGCCAGGGGAGCTCTATCCCTGCATCCAAAAAATTTAAGATTGAAACAAAAAATAACTAATTAAACCAGCTATTTTATAATATGAGAGCAAGAAGAAATTGAAAAACGTGTAACGGACAATTGCTTCTCAGCAATGAAATTAGCACGGTACACAACTAATACCAAGTGATTTCAACAAACCAGCTCCACAAACATATGATTATTAATCAATTCCAATAGCGTAATAATTATTTCTCAAAAACCACATAATCAATTTAATTTTTTCATGGCAATTTTAGTTTAGTCACGTATAATAAATTTTGTATTATCAAATCATAATCATTATACGAATTTTAAATTTTCAACAAATTTAAATCATGCATAAAGATTGAACAAATTAATAAAAAGCTCATTATTTTTCCTAAATATTTGTATTCAAAGTTTGCTTATTAATTAGTTTTCTTGCTTTTTGCTTAAAAAGAGTATATTCTTCGGAATATACTTTTGGAAACTTGTAACTTGAAAAAAAAAACTAGAAAAAAAAAAACCTATATTATTTTGAAATGGTGGAAAAAAATTAAATATTTCAATTATTTCGTGAAAGCATGTATCTTTTTTATAGATACCTTTTGTTCCTGTTTAGCCTAGAGATATTAAAATCTAACTTATATGTGAAAGTAATTTTCTGATGAGTTGTGTAATATACTCTAATCTAACTGTAATAGTAATTATTTTGATAACAAAATAGTAATTAACGTGACAACGAGTTGTGTAATATACACTAATATAACTGTAATAGTCATTATTTTGATAACAAAATAGTAATTAATGTGACAACATAACAGTAAAATTGTGATATATTTAGGTAGTGTTTACTTGCTGGAGTGGGAGTGTGGAGTGTGGATTCCTCCCACTCCAGTGTTTACTTACCTTAAAAAAGAGGGGAGTGAGAGTGGGAATCCGTGGGTCCCACTCAATTTTGGAGTGGGGAGCGAGATTCCAACTCCCATGGGGGGAGGTGGGAGTGGGAATCCACTCTGCTCTCTTCCCATTTTATCATTATAATTAAAATAAAAATAAATAAATAAAATTTAATAAAATAAATAAATAATATTTAATAAAATAAATAATATCATATTTATTAAAAATAATAATTATATCATATTTATTTTATTAAATTTAATAAAATAAAAATAAATAAATAATATATTTAAATTAATAATATTAAACATTAATTTTAATAAATATTAATTATTTATTTAATTAATAATAATAAATATTTTATTCTAAAAAAATATTAATTTTGTACTATATTATCAATAATAATATTTCATTTGTGTTGCTATTATTAATAATTTTTATTCACATAATTTAAATTTAAATTAATAAAAAATTATGATTTATATAATTAAGAATATTAGTAATTATTATTAATTTATAAATATAATAAAATATTTATTTTATTTTCCAAATATATTTTTTATTAATTTTTTAATTACAAATTATAATTCTGTACATAAGGATAAAATTATAATTTAAAATAATTTACTCCCAATCCAAGACAAAGTAAACAAATAATTGGGATTCTGATTGACAATCCATACTTTCATTTAGTCTAAGTAAACACCATATTCCCACTCTCACTCTACACTCTTAATCCAAGGATTCTCACTCCTCAAGATTCCCACTCCAATCTAAAAAGTAAACGCAGCATAAAGTGTAGCAAACAATTATTGACGTTAGCTATTAACATTGACCTTTGAGGAAAAAAAGAGTATTTTGTGAGTGTTTGTTAGTTCAATTGGTAAAATTTCTTGAATGAATATAAGAAATTTTATTTTTCGAACTTTCGTTCACATGGCTGCCAAAGAAATTGAGTTACCATTGGGATACAATTTTTTTTTTTTATAAAAAAAATGCCTTCCAAAAACTCATAACTTCTATGTGTCCATTACTTTTCTGTTCTTTTTATTATTTTATTTTATTTTATTTTAGAATAGTTCTCCGTTTTTATTTTGAATGAGAATTACAGGCATTAAATTAATAAAGGCAAAAGAAACAATATATTACAAGAGCAGGAACAAAACCAAAATATACAGAAAACCAAACAAAATCATCCTTTATACAAACCAATAGTTAACAAAAACAGAATGCATCCAAAAAATTTATGATTGAATGTAAAGTCTCCTTCAGATCGAGTTCATTTTTGTTGTCAATGGCTCTTCTTCAAGCATCCACATACATTACAAAAAAAATAATAATAATAAAAAAAAACTAGTCTATATCAATGTCTAAAATTAAATCTAAAATTAGTCAGACAAAGATGATAAGAATGATAATGACAATATTGACAATATCATGATACCATCAAATGTTTGGTCACGATAAACCAAGGCCAAAAAAATCCAATGTTGATTTGGCCATAACAGCAGCAAATTCATTGAAACTAATGACACCATCACCATTCGTATCAGCCTCTTTGATCATTTCTGTCAATTCTTTGTACGTTAAAGGTTGTCCCATTTTGGCCATGGACCCGGCTAGCTCAGCCGCCGTGATGTAGCCGTTACCGTCGCGATCGAACGCTCGGAAAATCTCTAAGAGTTGTTCTTGATTTATCAAAATGGTCTCATCCATGTCGGGCAATATGGCATTGACGAGCTCATCAAACTCCACCGCGCCATTGCCATTAGCATCCATGTTGGCTAATAGAACATGAATTTGGTCACCTGAAGGCTTGAGCCCGAGGGATCTTAACAACGCCGCGAGCTCTAGAATCGTCAGGCTGCCATCGGAATCCATGTCGAATCTTGCAAAAATGTCTCTTAATTGATTGAGTTGATCAATATGTAAACCGCCCATGTTGAAAATGTTATATGACCATATATATAATGACGACGTAACACCTTGATGAATACCAAAATGTATTTAGCACTATAAAAATGGCAATGGCAGCCGCAATGGCAAATGTTGAAGAAGGTTTCAAAAGAAAGAAGATAAAAAGAATTTCGGTAGTTTTGAAGAAGGAGATGGATAGATTTAGGTTTGTTAAGGAATTGTGATGGGAAATTTTGCTTTGATGGCATATGGGATTTAACTTGTTAAAAATAGAAAAAACAACGCGTCGTCGGTGTAATTATTTTTGTCACATATTCGTGATGCGCTATAAGATTCTCCTATAGATTCATTGTGACTTAGTGGAATTTCTAGGAAACTTAGTCTCGTATCGTCATTGCCGGCATTTTCTATAGGGTGTTTTTGACTTGTACACAGTTTGTTAATCATGGCATGATTTTTTGGCAAGTGTATGTTTTTATTCATAAAAGATCTCATCATTTACTTGTATATTGTGTTATGTTTTTATTAATTATCTACCAGTTGCACGTATTTTTGCTCAGGCAAAAAAGTTGAGATCTCCAATCACTTGTTCATGAAAAAGAATCTAAGAATTTAGAAAAATATGTATTAAAAAATTAAATATTGAAGGAAGTAAATCACACATGTATTTCATATGCTGTAGTTACAATATAATTCTCTAAGAGTCACTTCACATATATTATATATACATATGACTTGTGAAACAAACTTTGTGATCTTTTTATCCAGTTTCTAAGCAGAGTAGCAAGTTAGTGAAGGGAAAGTTTAAGATAGAAGAGTGAAAAAAATAAGAAGTAAAGAACTTATTGCAAAGAATCCGGCACGATTAAAGAGATTATTATTACTATTATTATTTTTTATTAACATTTTTATTACATAAAACATATCTACAGCTAAGAGATGCAGTGCACTGATAGTGTTTAGTACTGTAATTGATAATTTAAAATTGTGTGGGGGTATGAGTGTTCACTCAAGTAATAAACCTCTCTGTCCCAATCCTCGTGTGAGATCACCAGAGTGTGATTGTCAAAACGGCCAGCTTATTAAGATTTAGCGGATTTAGTTGTGCGTTTTTCGTCTACAGTTTTCACTTAGTTTGAGTATTAAATAATAATAATAATAAATTTTTTTTCATTTTATCTATTTTTTTAAAATTAAATTTTAAACATTCATCAACTCGACGGTCTAAAACGTCAAAATAATGGACGTACGAGCTTCAATATGGGTTATTTTCAGTTATACTAGCTTGTTTTTGGCTCAATAAACTATGCTAGTTATCATTAGATATGGCCAACGGGGCAGATAACACATGGCACAATACAACACGAGCACGTTTCGATAGAGAACGCAGTACGACATTACACGCACGCGGGAGACCGAACTTAGAATTTTGAACATGCGGGTTTTAAAAGCACGGTACGATTAAAGATGGATTAAAACACGACACATGAAAAGACCCGCTATAAATATTTTTCACTTTTTAATGAAAATAAACTTAAATTTTATGATTTTATAAATAACTTGAAATTGAATCTTTTAATATATTTTATTAGTGCAAGTTTTTTTTAATTCATTTAATTCTTAGTTTTAAAAAAAACTCTAATTGATCTATGTTTATTATTTATTAAAGGAATAATTGATATCATTATTTTAATAAATAAAATTATGAATATCATGATTTTATAAATATGTATTAATGTTATTATGGATAATGATTTATGACTCTATGTAAGTGCAAGTTAACAATTAAGTTAACCCTTAAATAAAAATTTATTATTCTTCTTGTTGTTTTTAAGTGTTAAAAAAGAATTCTAATACCGTACGGTTAGTAATTAGTGTTAAATTTTTTTACTATTATTAGTTTATTATTATTTAATATAGATTTGAGTTTTAAATTTTTAATTCTATTGAAATTGACGAAAGGCAAATGGACAAAAAAAAATTACATAAGCTTGAAAAAAGTACGCCAACAATTTGACATGCCCTCTTAAAAAAATGAAAAAAAAGCTTATTATGCCTTTTTTCTTAGGCATAGTACGGCATGTGTGTTGGACCGACTCTAAACCAAAAAAAAATTAAATACGACACGGAACATATAATTAGCACTAGGGGTGGGCATAAACCCCCAACCCATAGGTTACCCAAACCCAAACCAAATTAAATGGTTTGGGTTGGGTAAATCATGAAAATGAGTTAAATGTGAGTTTTATATAGAAAAACATTTCATTATGGGTTGGGTATGGTTTACCCATGGGTCATGGACAAAATCCCAACACTCAAAATTTTCAAATGAAATAAATGAAAACAAAATAAATGAACACAAATAAGTGAAAGGCCACCATTAAATTTTTTACGGCGTGATCAATTGTCAACAGTTAGAAAATGAAAATAACAGTAAAAATAAATTTAAATTAAATAAATATTGTTGTAAATAACATAAATTTTTTTCTTATTTACAAAAATAATTCCTCCCACATGGAAGGATCATCATAAAAAGAGCAAGAGCAGGAGACTCTACTTGTGATCAATAATAACTCGGCTTGGACTGGGTCCGATATGCTAGATGGCGGCTAATTTTTGATCAATAATTGAATGTAATGCCCATATTAGGCCCTGTACAAAACTTTGCTTACCATATAATGAAATTAGAACATAAAACATACACACTATATAATATCAGAATGTAAATAAAATTAAGGGAGATTGTCACTTTCTCCCCTACAGTAATTAATATATACCATTTACCCTCTTTCTGTTTTTAAATGGCCAAAAATCCCCCTTACAACATAAGTTTACAATATTACCCTTATTTTTAACTACTCTTTTATTTACATTTATTATAAATTAAATAAATTACATGAATAGAAACTAAATAAAAAAATTAAGTATTAAAACAAGAAATATATGTTTTGATATGAGCAAAAAAATTAATAATAAATTTTTTTCTTGTAATTGTTTATTTTGTGAACATTTTCTTATAATAAATATTTTGTAATATTTTTAAATTAAAGGTAAAAAGTATAGGTAAAATATTTTATTATTTATCTTATAATAAATTTTTATTTGTCATTCAAGTTTTCTTATAATAATTTTTTTTATCATTTTACTAATAATTTTCTTATATATTTATTATAAGAAAATTTTCACAAAATAAATAAGTATAAAAAATTTTATTATTAATTTTTTTGTTCATATCAAAACATATATTTCTTATTTTTAATGATTTATTTAGTTTCTATTCATGTGATTTATTTAATTTATAATAAATATAAATAAAAGAGTAGTTGAAAATAAGGGTAATATTGTAAACTTATACTATTAGGGAGGTTTTTGGCCATTATAAAAACAGAATGGACAAAAATGATATATGTTGATTACTATAGGGGGAAAAGTGGCACTCTCCCTAAAATTAAGCATATAAGTCGATAACATAACGCAAAACTACCAAAACGATAAATAAATAAAAATTTGCATAATTAAATAAATAACAAGTGGCAAAATTTATTATTAGATTGTTAATGTCATGTTTGTGAAAGTTTATTATTAAAGTGTATGTTCTTATTTATTGAGAAATAATAGTTTTTGTGATTAAACTTTATTTTGATTTTCTAGTATTCTTTAATTTAAGGATTAAGTTATTGTAAAATTTATAATTTTTATCCACTATATTTTTTATATTTTAATATCAATTTAATAATTAATAACAATTAATAATTATTATAATTTTGATAAAATTAAATTTTATTAAAATAAAAATTATTTTGATAATAAAATTCAAACCAAACCCAAATGGTTTGGTTTGGTTTGGGTTAAAAATATTTGGATTGGTTTGGGTTTTATCCTAATTTTTATGGTTTGATTTGAGTTGACTTAAAATCTAACCCAAACCACCCCATGCCCACCCCTAATTTAGCACAGCACAACACGCCATGAACCTTCATTTGATGGCCGTTAGCCACCTCTAGCTATCATTCATTTTTATCATCAAAAGTGGCATAAAAAACTATTTTTAATCATTTAAAAAAAAACTACAGCATGGGGCTTGGTCTTAGCAAATGCAAAATTTGGTACATCGCTGGGATGCAAATCTGAATAATTTCAGTCCGATTAACATAATTTTTAATGTCAAATTAACAATTAAAAAATAAATTTAAACATAATATTATTTCTGTGCATATAATGCATCATGTAGAGTACTCAAAATTTTTTTTTTTTTAACTATCGTCATTCATGCATAATAATAGGGATATCACGAAAATCCGTCAAAATTAATTCTATTGTTGTGTAGTTCATATATGATTCCAACCAGATGTAAGTTGGATCTAGCAACTATTTGAAAAAAAAAAATTCTTATTATTCCTCCAGTGGTTACAGAAAAATTGAACCATTTTCGAAGAGTGCGTGGTGGCCAGCCAGCAGTTAATTTGTGGTTCTCATTTAAGTTGTCAGTATTGATGTTGCGTTTACTAAACTGGAATCAGAATGAGCTGAAATCGGAATTGGTAGGAATGGCAAGTCAGCAGTTAATTATTATTGTTAATAATGCATTAATATATTAATTAATAATAATATACGAATTAATTATAATATTTATATTAATGATTATTATGATAGTATTTAATTAAAAATAATAATATATTAATTATTTGATTATTTATTCAAAAACTATAATTATTAGGCAAATGCTAAGTTACAATAATTGTAACATACATTCTTCATGTGAACCACACAAATTGTGGGTCCTACAATTTTGTGTGGTTCACATGAGGGATGTATGTTACAATTATTATAACTTAGAGGCTCCCTAATTATTAATTTATTGTTGTTAATAATGTATTACTATATTAATTAATAGTTGGCAGGAAAAGAACTTGGCTATAGAAGAATTGAAACAGATCTGGAACAATGCAGTTGCTGTAGCAATTCTGGGACTACGATAGAGAAAATTTTGCACGAGATACTTAGAATATTGTGATTTGCAGTTTCCTTTGTAAGATATGCACCATATGCTTCCGTTTACCCTAATTTTCAACTATAAAAAGAGCACACATTCCTAAATGCATCATATTCCACAAAATTAAGTGGTAGCTCATGCTTTACAACCAAGGTTGCTATCTTTTGTCGAGCAACAATTGGGTCAAATTCTCTCGTCTCAACACAACTTGTTCCATCATCTTTCCTCGTCACGCTAAGAGTTTTTTGTAAGCTATCATAAACTGAGGGAACACCCTTTGCCTTTCATCTTTTCAAATGTCTATCCAAATGTAAGGTTCCATTACTACCATATGCTACCAACTTAGCTCGACAATGATTACATTTCGCCTTCAATTCACCATCAATGGTTACCTTGTTGAAGTGTCCCCAAACATAATAAGGTTCTCGCACACCTCGCTTTTTTTTATTACTACTTTGTTGTACCCACATCATCACAGGATGCCTCTTAAACTCCTTCAACTTCTTGGACCCCTTCGAGAGGAATGGCATCATTTCTATTCTCTTCGTCAACATGAAAATCCTCACGTGAATTTGATTTCCGTGCATCTGAATTTGACATTATGACCTAAATTAAATGTGTAACAAGTTTAAATTAATTTATAGACTTAAAATATGATTGAACTTATAAATTTTAAGTTAATTTATAAACTCAAAATATGATTAAACTTAATTTACAATTACAAAATAATAATTAATATTTACAACCTTATATAAGGCTATGTTTAGCTAAAATATAATATTTATAGTAACTACATAATCATCATGAATATAATTAACTAAAATTATAAATAAATTTATAAGCTTAAATAAAAAAATTAATTAATATTTATGAAATTATGAACTTAAGATATAATTAAACTTAATTTATAAATTACAATTATAACATAATAATTAAATAAACCCTATATATAGCCTTATATTTAGCCACAATATAATATTTACAGTAACTACATAATTAATTAATTAACATGAATATATTTAGCTAAAATTATAAATTCAATTATAAGCTTATATGAAAAAACTTAATTAATATTTATGAAATTAAAATTACCAAAGCTAAAAGAGCTAATGCCAGCGGCAGAACGTGTGCGTAGCAGTTGAACGTGTGCGTTGGCTGGCGGGTGGACGCAGCAGGACGACGACAAAGGGCGGCTGCCGTCTGGTTCACGTCGCGGTGTCGCACAGTTGATTGGTACTATAGATGGAGCAGGCTATAGGCTGCAGGCAGCAGGCGAGAGCGAGACAAATGGCTGGCGTGCGGCGGACGGTCACGATGTTGGCTGATGGGACGGTGGCCTAGTGGCTGACTTAGGGTTTTGTCACTGTAAGTGTATGTGGTGTAAGTGATTTACTGAAGTCTAAAAAGTGAAGCGTGCATGTGTGATCTGTGTTGTGTACGTGTGTGATGTGGTGATGTGTGTGTGTGTAAAACTTGTGTTTTTTTTTTTAAATATTTGTTCAGACCTAAAAATTTTGGCCCAAACCCAACCCGAGATCCTAAAATTTGGGTCAAAACCCTAAAAATTAGGGTCGGGTCAGTTGGCCCAAAAATATGGTCGGGTCAAATTGCTAAGCCTACACACCTCCGCCCACATGAATCAATCTCCCATTCCCATATAATGGTGGGCCCTATGATTCTGATTCCGATTCTTGCTCTATTTTTACAAAGTAAACACTGTCAATCATTTCTATTCCCCAATCCGAGAAGTAAACGGAACATGAGTATAGTGCGTTTGATAACTTAATTTGGCAACATAATTATAATTGTATGAAGCAATTAGTGGTCTATTATTCCACTTCAACAATTGCTTTAATTACTTGATCAATCAGAATAACCAAGAAATTACAAAAATCCACATTTCATTTCCTCTAATGATCAAATGTGAGGATTTAAACTTCAATCCCATTGAATCATCATGCATAATTATCCACTTTAACAAATTACACTATAAATTGAAACTTTCAATTAACAACTTCGCAGCCTTCAAACCTGAGGAGGATCTTGAACCTGAGTTCCATCTTTAGCCTTATTATTATCATCATTATTTCTATCATCAACACAAGCCATAACCTTTGCTCCGGCCTCAACTTCTCCGTCCATGCAGGGCCGGCACCGCCGCTTAAGCCACCCCAAGCAGCCTCTATACTTAATACTATCCAGCGGAGACTCCACAATAATGCGACCCCGACGGCGGCTACAGATTCTGCCCAACACACACGAAATAATTGCAAGAACTAGTAGAATAGACATAACCGCAAAGAACGGGCCAACAGACCCTGAAGAAGCACTTCTAGATACTGCTTCTGAATTACTAGCTTCTACTTCTCCTTGCTGTTGTTGTTGAGGCAACAATGCAGCTGCTGCAGAAGCCATGATGATCGATATCTTTGGGTAGAAGCAAAAGCAGATAATGAGCTTGTATATATTGAAGTAGAAGCAGACATAAGAGTTTATAACAAGTGCTTTTAGCCGACCATTTAAGTGTATGAGTGGAGGACAACATGGAAAGTGATTAAAGTGTTGAATTCTTTTCCATTTATTTTATACAAAGATGGTTTTTGCATGCTTAAATTTGCATGGATTGAGAACTTTCTGATCCGTAAAGTAGCCTGATCATATCCTAGGATTAAAGTGATTCGCCCATGTGCTTTGGTCTCATGTCGCTTTCTTTTTTCCCCTAAGATTATTGATATTTGATTTTCTTTTCAATTACTTCAATAACTATACTTCTTAGGTGTTAAGGAAGCACATAATGTACAAAAGGGAGCTGCATACTCAGTACGTGTGTGTCAATGACAAGTCAGCAGTTAGTTAAGAGAATAAGCCAGCTCAGCAAGTTTGTTAAGCATGCATTACGTTCTGTTTCCTTTAATTGTTAAGCAAGTTGTAATTCTGTTTTAGATACTTTTAGTTTTAGTATGAATACCATTGAGACTGTATATGTATAATAGTGTGAAAATTGAATAAGAATCCAGATGTTTCTAGAGCATTGTTTTTTTCTTAGCTCCCAAACAGAATTTACAGTTACATTTCAGCTTTCAAACATTAGGTATTAATCCTTAATAACTAATGGTACATTTGGTGCGACACATTATAGGAACTGTATTGAAACGTAATGTATTGAATTGTATTGGAATGTATTATATTTAATATAGTACCATATTTAATATAGTTTAGATTGTATTGTATATGTAATATTTAATATTATTATTCATATTAAAATAATATTATCTTGATGGGTTCCTCTATGATGCTGTAATTTTTTTACAGCATCAATAATATTTTTAATTGTGCACCATTGGATTTAATCAATGGTACACAATATTTGTAGGCAAAAATAAAAAAAAATAATGGTAAACGGTTAACAAACGTGTAAGGTGGAGAAATTTGTAAAATAACTATGACCACCCTTACAGTTTGAAATAATTTCACTTAAATAACACATTTTATTTAAAATTATTTTTCAATCCCCCTTTAAATTTGAAATGTGATAATCTTTTTTAAATAAATCTTCCAAAATCTATTACCATTAAGTATAAAATATAATGGTAGGTTATTTAACACCAATCAAATAAATAAGTTGCAATTGCAAAATTTATATATGATATAACACTAATAAATAACACAACTAAATACATATACTTAAGTAAATGTCATACTTACATTAATAAACTCATTGTTGAGATTGCTTGTAACATAAAAATTACTTGATCACACATGTTTTAATAAAATTTAATATCGTATATTAAAATACTCATTATTTTATATAATATTAAGGGTCATTGTATAATTGATCATGAAGTATGTATTATTTTTAATACCCATTTAACATACTTATTTTCTTAACTTTATATTTATCTTACAGTTAATATCCTTACATGGTAGGGGTTTTAAGTTTTATAAGCTTATATATTTTCATTTTATTTTCAAATATCACTTTGTTAATTTCATAAAAGTTAAATCAAATATATATTCCTAATGAGCTTTAGTTTATGAATCGTGAAAGATTATTTTATTGATATCCTTTGATTGTAATTATAAAATTTTATGTTATGAAGAGTCATTACTTTTGTTATGATAATTAATAGGGACAATAAATAAAATATTACATCAAATAATATTTAATGGAAAAAATGAGGAAAAAAATCATTGTATGTTTTTATATTTCCATTATAAAGATATGGTTTGTGATATTTTATCTTAAAATTTTGGCACAATATTTAAGCCACTAATATCTCATATTCTAATGGTTGATATTGAAAGTCAAAGCACTATTTCATAATGTTATATCCTCCACCATTGAATAGCATGAAATAAATAGTTTAATTTTTTGATAAAAATTTAAATCAAAATATTTCTCACTCTATAGTTATATAGACATATATATTTTTCAATAATAATTGGTGAATAAAATATTTCTCATTTGTTGTAACTCATATAGTATTATTAATAAAACACATATAAAATAGTTTATTGCAATACTTTCTATTATTATTATTGTTTAGGTATTAATGGTTTGTAATTAAATTCATACAATACAAATTATTATAAGACTTTGTGTTAAATAGTCTACTTGATATTATATTTTATACTTAATGGTAATTGATTTTGGAAGATTTATTTAAAAGAAATTATCATATTACAAATTTAAAGGAGGGCTGAAAAGTAATTTTAAATAAAATATACTATTTAAGTGAAATTATTTCAAACTCTAAGGGTGGTCACAATTATTTTACAAAAATTATCTACCCACTTGAACGGTTACCATTATTTTTAAATTATTTTTTTAGTACAAATATTATATGCTATTGATTAGATCTAATGGTTCACAATTAATACATTATTGATGCTGTAAAAAAATTTACAACCCTCTTTTTAATCATAATTAGTATTTTTTGAATCCTCGTCTCGGGTCTAAACAATTATACCAATATCACTGACAACAAGGCTTCCGTTCGCTGTAACTGTTTAGTCAAATTCTTGAAATCTAATATTTTCACTGTAAATCTACGGAAAATGAAAGTTCTGTTGTAAAGAAACGTTGGTATCATTATGTAGAGCTCAAGATAAAAATTTCAAATATAAAAAAAAAAAATGACTTCAAATATGACCAAAAAATGGCAGTGGCAATAGCGGTTGTCAGCATTCGGTCATGTTAATGGTGATCAGCAGTAATAACGTTACTAGAAGTAATTAAATACTAATATATTAATTAAAATACATTTAAGTAATTAAATTCAGATAAAATATAAACTGAAAAAAAAAATACAAATCTGCTCAAACTCAGGAGATAGAGTAGGTCTGAGTTAAGGGTTAAGATCTTCTCCTCATACGAATTCTTTTGATCTTTTCAAGATCTTGAACTACATGTCTTTTAGTACTAACGTATGATTAGAATTTAAGTTCTATCATTTTTTTTTAATTTATTAACCACCAATCACGTGAATAAAATTTACTTAGGAGAAGATCAATATATTAATCCCTGAGTTAATTGTGTTATGCTAGTCAATTGATCAGCATAATACAGTCACCTACTGGTGCCAAAAACTGGTCTGTATACTATAAACTAGTGCAGACCAGTATAGTACTTGAGTGTCAAATGTGCCCTAAGGTATTATAATTTTAATTTAATTTGCTTCGATGATTCTAGAGTTGGTTTATGATGTCTCCCAATGTGCTGCACTTCACTAACATCCAAAAGCTCTCAAAATTAAACTCAATTGTCAATTTTAAAAAGAAATTGAAAGACAAAAGGTGTCCTAATTTTTTTTTATCTCCTTATCTAAGCTTTTAATAAGCAGAATTCATGTGAAAAATTGGTATAAAAATACAGTAATAGTTAAATCTTAACTAGTCATTATCAATAATAATTAATCCCGTGCAATAGAAATCCTTAAAAAATCAGAAAAGCCCGATTATAAAAAGATCCTGATTGTATTTCAGTTCCTTAATTCTACTACACAGCTCACAAAATATAAATAAGCCAAAGTCCCCGTCACGAAACGCAAAAAATTAAAAAGAAGTAAAAATACAGGCCAAACAAATACGAACTGTTTTCTATACCATCATGAACTAAAAGGTCGGACAGCCCTCCACTGATATTCCAGGGGCTGTAGGGCACTGTGCCAAGGGACAATGATCTCCAATATCTAGACCCCACCAGTCAACTCCATATATACCATTCAACCCAAGTGTTAAACTTGTTAAAAGAGACAGAAAAGCTACCCGCATGTCAAGCCCATATGCTAATACATAATTATAGCTAGCCCACCAATCTTTGTAATTCCTATATACAACCAAATTGTAGAGAATTCTCACTATCGTCCAAGACCAAAAATTGGCGACACCATATACGGGCAATGACGATGTACCTCCAAACAAATTAGAAATATTGATGTTTTTGATCCATTCTTTCTCTGGCAAAAACTTTGACGCGCCCCAAATTATTAATGGACTGATCAAACCGATCAAAAAGAAGTAAAACTGCTTTGAGTATTGGCCATTGGGAAAATATATGCGCTGTGGACCAATTGCTCCCCAAACTATTGAAGCCGCATAGGTATAATTCATGCCAGGACATGTCCATGGACTGCCTTTCGGTAACCTTTCTGGGACACAAATGTTCTCAACAGATGACAGTAACCACCAGGATGTTGCATAGCCAACAAGGGATGAGATGATTGTTCCAGTTATCTGTGCTATAAACATTGATTTTGGGGCAATCTTCATATAGTGAGCCATTTTTAACTCGCTGATGAACTCTAAAGCATAACTCTGGATATTCAAACCGTACAATTTGAACACCATGTTGGCTATTGGTCTGCCAGGGTAGATATACCCTATCAACAATTCTGAAATAACATTTAACGATAAAGTCTACATAAAATTTGGATGTAATTAGTTAAATAATTAGAAATTTAAATTAGAAGAAATTATCTGTCATGCATCCACCTAAATTTTAAGTTGTGTTAAAAAAGATTTTTAAAATTCACAAATTATCATTGTTCCACCTAAAGTTTATCAAATGTATCACCGAACCACTTTTTGATTTGGTGTTTACTGATATCATAAGTGAGAAATGGTCATTTTCTTTCCAAACTTTTTTCTTGTTAGAAAAATCATTACTTGACCACCATACTTTTTGTGAAAGTTCAAGTAATTCAAAAATAAGGTTTCCTTCATATAATTACACCTTCAAGGACATAGTAGTCTTTTACAAAGAGTCCTTAAGAAATTGTCACAGAGTTAACACAAAAATACTTGAGTGATATACCTTCCAAAACTTAGGTGAATTGGTGATAATTTGAAAACTTGTGTGTATTTTCAAACCTTACTTAAAACTTACCTAGATAGTGGATAATTTCCCTTAAACTAACTATATGGAGTTGATTATAGGTGTAGTTGATAATTTCCCCTTAAGCTAACTATATGGAGCTGATTATAGGTGTAGTTGGATTTGATTGCTTACTTGGCCCGTTGTAGCTTGAAGCACTCCAACTGGTAGAATAAAAATCAGCGCCAAGAGACATGCTAACAGGATCCCCCAGTAAGGAAGTTGCAACTGCTTTCCGAACCCTTCACACGACAAAATTGCCAAACCGATTGCTGAGATTAATATTGTCAAGAACCACCACTGAGGAACCCGTTTATACTTCATTAGCCTATTATGAACATCTTCAGTGCTCTTTCTGCTGCTATCATATTCATGCTTAAATTGTTGCCATACCTCCCTACAAAGGAAAAATCATTGTTACAAATGCTCTTAAAGCAAAAATCCAAGTTGAGAAAATTATCAAAAACCTTCATTGTTTCAACGATATGTGATTTCTGGTCCTCTCATGAAGTTTAAAAGCCAATTGTCATTAAAAAAAAAATTGTTAAATTTTAACCTTTTTGTGGTGTCTTTCAGCCTATAATTTATATTGATCAATGGTGATTTTTCCACGTTAGACTAAAATAGTAAAAGACACAATGAGAAAAGTTAAAATTATGGAAACATTTCTCTATACAAATTTTATAAAAATTATAAGAGTGAATGCATTAGTACCTTCCATGAAAAAGTAAAAAAAGACTGAGCGAGGCTGAAAGGCAGGCAAAATCGAATCCAACTGAAAACAAAAACAAAACGCTCATATATAACTTTGAGTACTCTTCGTATGCTTTTTGGTTGAAAGTAAGGTCATTGTCGTTGATAACTTTCGAGACATTGTAAACCTGACCACTCTGGTTAAACAGTTGAGTCGAAGAAAAGGGAAATAGCCTGGCATTATTTGAATTAGTCCAATAGGCAATTGGGTTAATGACGTAGAGCAACAGCAAGGTTCCAATTGACAAACTGACGACTGTAGACAAGGGAAAAACTAAGGCTCCGGATATCGCACTCAAGTCCAAGGAAAATGAACCAACACCAAGACCATGACGACCAGAACCAATTTGCTGAGCAATTACCGAATTTTTCCAGAACCAGCAAATAACAGAAAGAGCACCCAAAGATGGAAAGAGGTAGCCTGGTAAGCTGGCATAGGCAAAACTTGCTACTGTTGCCATAACAAAGATCTGAAGTTTTGTTATCCCTCGTTTAGGCCTCTCTTCAACTTCGTGCAATGACCTGACATTCAAACAAAATTATTACTATCATAGAAACATTTTGGCTGGCCGTAAATGTGCTTTTCACTCCACTATTACTCAAGTTGAGTTATAATAGGAGTAAGAGTTGATCCAATTAATGCTAAGTTGAACTGTGTTGATTACGTATATTTAAGATTTAATTACATGATATTTCGTACCCAATAACTATTAATCACAATATTAATCATTAAAATTAAAACAAAGTTTCATACTAAATTCAAATTGTGGTATTTAAATATTGGGTGAGTTTTCTAATTCCCATCCAAATTTTTAATAATAATAAAAGATGTTTAATGAACTTTTTTTTTGTTGAGTAGTGTTACAGATCTCAAAATTTTTATTCCAAAAAATTATTGCAAATGATATAATATTCATTAATCAGTTGATAAGATAATCCAATTAATTCACTTGCAGTTTGTAAAAAATTATTTATCACTTAATGAATGATGCATCATTTCAGACGAAATTTGAGATAAAAAATTTGGAATGTCTATCATTATTCTTTTTTGTTATATTTACTCAAAGAAAGAGAAAGAGACAGGAAAAACCTGAAAAATGAAATGTCAAATAAAGTGAAAGGATACCACATGTAAGGATTGTATACCAAAAACTTCATAAAAATTCCAGCAAACCCATAACCAAGTATCTGTAGATATTATCAACGCATCAAAGAGGTGAGGAATTATCCATCAAAAAAGAAAAAAACAAAGAAAGAAATTAGGCGTGCAAATTCATTAATTACCTGGCTTGTCATAATCATCAATAATCCAATCCAAAAATTCAAATACTTATGGTAGAAGATCCTCCTGATTCCCATAACTGTAGTACCGAAAGGTACTTCTAACCCCGTTGTAGCCAAAATACTAACCACCACATGTTCTTTAATGTTAAATGGCCCTGGGTTCATCGAGATGTCCATTTGTCCCTGGAACTTTCACAGTTTGACGAAGTGTGCCGCCATGAATTTCCGAGAACAATAGTAGCATTTTGAACAACTAGACGAGACAGCAATTGGGTTTTGACGATAATCAAAGAATTGTTGCACAAAAGCTAGAGCCCCACATGTAATAGGTCCTAAAACCCATGTTCGAAATGTGAAGGTGGGTAATGTTGGGTCATCTGTAATTGGAATTGTAAGCCTCACTTGCTCTATTGGAGAGTCATTGATCTCGTCCTCTGTCAAGAACATCAATAACAACACATCAGAATTTGTTCTTGAAAATTTATAGTGACATGATGATAGATGAAGCCGGAGTGGCCGTAAACGCATTTTGCACTAGTGATAACTTGAGTTTATGTAATAATATATAGAGGCCAAGATAGTTGTTATTACGATAGAATATATCTTTTCCTTAGAGCACAGCTTGACCGACAATGAATGCAGTTTATACTTGTAGTCATCTAAGTTCGAGTAATAACAAAAAATTAAAATTATTTTTTTAAGTGGGAGAGATTTCTCATTACCATCTAAACCATTTAAAAGGGTGATCAAACATACCTTCACCGCTTTGAATTTTCTTGTTTTCCATGAATGAACAAAGAACGAGCTCTGGTTCTCTCAATGCAGGGAAGATAAATTGGTTCTTAATTTTGCTTTTTCCCTTTACATTTCGAAACGAAGTAGAATCATTTAAAGAAAGTACCAAAATGTTACTGTAGTAAGTAGAATTATTAAAGATATTTACGGTATAAATTTTTATTGTGGGTGGAAGCCAAACCGCAATAATCTAAGGACCGTAAAATATGTTACATGTAACTGATCAGAGCGCACATGGAAAGGCAGTAATTGTAATATCTGCCAATCCAGCTACAGTTGTTAATTACAACATAAAATGGAATAACAGCAAGAATTTTCGATGGAGAATTAAAACACAAAAAGGAAAGTTCGTAAAATCTCCAACTAAAACTGACCATTGTAATACATCATGGAATAACAGAAAGGATTTTCAATGGATAATTCAAACACAAAAAGGAAACTTATTTTAAATTCTCTAACTAAAGCTGACCATTATTTTCCATCTTAAATAATTTGGGCAATTGGCCACCATGATCATCTCTTTATTATAGTTTAACCTTACTTTTTAAGATTCAGTGGCAGTAGGGAAGGTTGGGTCCTGAGGAATTTTTCTCCGTTCAAAGAGGGTACGAGAATAATTTTATACTAATTGCTTATAGGGAGAAGAGACAATGCCAGTTTAATCTCTTATTTGACAATCTAATCTCTTATATTGTGAAGAGACGATGATAATTTAATCTCTTATATGGAGAAGAGACGAAGACGGTTTGATATTTAATCTCTTATTTGGGGAGGGAACTAGAATTTGATGAAATCGCCACCCCTTCCCGTATCCCCGTTTCTATTTTTTCCTTTTCTTAAATTTATTTCTACTAGGATATTTAGTAAACATATTTAAAATCTAAATTGTAACGGCATAGAAGCAAATAAAAGAATATCTTAATATTCATAAAAATAATACAAATGACAACTAATGTAAACACCTGACTATGAACAAAGGTAATTTTGTTGATTACTTATAACATATGACTTTTATGGATGTGTTTAGCTTTGAAGTTCTACATTTACCTAATTTCATAGATTATCTAGTAATTTTAATGACATTGAATTTATTTGATGAAAATGATATTAATTATTTTAGTTTATTTTGATGTTTTAGGGCTGAAACAAGGTCCGATTAGGGCTTTAGTAGATGCAAATTAGGCACATGTTTTAATGAAGAGTTGACCTATTGTTAGCACTTAGCATCCCTAAAGTTACTTATCACAACACCTACAATAGGGTAAAAGCTTGTTTAGTCCCTATATTATGAGGTTAGTGTCTATTTAGTCCCTGTATTTTTAAAAACACCTCAAAACGTCCCTGCTACTAAATATTGACACTTATGCCATTATTTTTTATTATTTTTAACTTATTTTTACAATATTACATTTTTACAATAATATTTCTTTTTTGGATATTAATAAAAAAATTAAATTATCAAATTAAACTCAAAAATAAAATAAAAACAAAAAAGATATATATTAATTTTTGTAGAAGCTCACGTATGTCTAAAAAATTAATATCGTAAAAAATTACATTTATCAATTTTTTTAGAAAAATTAATATTTTAACTCAAGAGTGTGTTCCACAAAAATTAATATATATTTTATTTTATTTTATTTTTTGGTGTTAAACTGGTAATTTATTTTTTTCTTTTTAATAATGTCTAAAAAAATTATTATAATAGGGTTATTTTTTTCTTTTTAATAATGTCTAAAAAATTATTATAATAGGGCAATATTATAAAAATAAGTTAAAAGGAACAAAAGATAATGGCGAAAGTGTCAATAATTTAATGGTAGGGATGATTTGAGGTATTTTTAAAAATATAAGGACTAAACGGACACTAACTTCAAAATATAGGGACTAAACGGGCTTTTACCCCCTACAATATTTTCACGGTTTTGCCCATAGATTATCTAGAAGAACATTCATATTTGATAAAACTAACTCTTATATATTTTTCCCCCTAAAAACAGTCTTTGCCCTAGTATTTGTCTGCAAAGTACCAATCAAACCTATTTAGCCATCTAAGTTAACAAGATTTTGATAGGTTTCCAAATCCTATATACGCTATGACTATGAACTTACAATTCTTGGTAGGATTTCATTGAAAAGTTAGGGATATGACTTTGCAATTACCCAAAATTTCTACAGCCATCTAGAATTGGAAATGTTTTATATTAGAACCATCCGTAGTAGTTTATTTTAATTTCTTTTCTATTAGTATTAGGTTTTCTTATTACAATTATGAATTAGGATTGTGTTTAGCTAATATAAATTAGTAATTCTCATTATGTTTTTGAGCAAGCAATAATCAAATCAATTCTAAACCCTGATAATTCTTCTCTCTTCTTCTGAATTCTTAAATTCTTCATCTCTGCTCTCTTGAATTCTCTAATAAAAACTCTAGAGCCCTAAACTGCCACCAATTTTTCTTTTTCCGTTCGAACTTTTGCTAATATCCCTTGACTTTTTGACTTGAGACTTGAACTGAACCCACCATCCAAACTTTTTCCAGCATCTAAACTTTTGGCATCATGATTGTTAAAGAGCTTCAAGATAAAGTTGAGGAGTTGTCTTACCAGTTTAATGACAAGTTTTCAACCATCGATGAAAAGGTTATAGCTTTAGCCAAGCATAACAAATTAACAATGATCTCTAGGAACTCACGCACGGCATCCTATAGTGATTGACTATCTACTAATCAATGTCAAGTTGATATGTTTACTGGAGGGACCTCTACTCGAACAATAATCACTAACCAACCACCTCTTAAACCTGCCAAATGCATTGGGAGGTACTCTCGTGCAGGCTTATAACATACGACTTAAATTTTCTATTTTTCAAGGTGAAAATCCAACATGATGGATTTTTTTTTATGTGAGCAATATCATTATCTTACTGGATTAGCAGATGCTGACTTATTATCTCTAGCTATTAGCCATCTTGATGGTGATGCGGTACTTTAGTTCCATTGGCTAGAGCAGACTATAGGTGAGTGCAATTTAAACGGGCTCTAAATACTCAATTAGCGACATTAGAAGAGAATGATGCAGTTGGTAGTCTTACTAAACTACGTCAAATGTAGACTATTCTTGACTATCAATGATAATTTGAAAAATTGACTGATTGAACTAGCATTTTGACTAAGTCTTTCTTCATTAGTTGTTTCCTCTTCGGGTTATGTGACAATATTAGGATTGGTGTAAAATTGCTTAAACCTATTAGTCTTGTTAGAAAATTTTCAAAATAAATAGTGTCTTATGGTAAAGACATGTCTAATTATTTGTGCCTTATAGAAAAGATACATTTCACTAAAGACATGTCTAATTGAATGATGTCTTGTTGTAAAGACATGTCCATTTAATTGTGTCTTATAGAAAATGTATCTTTTCACTAAATGACATAACTTTTCATGGTAACATTTCACTTAGAGATGTATCATTTCATTGTGACATTTCATTTGAAATGGTGATGGTTCAATTTAGACCATTGATTAAAATTAAATATAGATCCAATGGCCATGAATGAAGGGGTATCATAAAAGATAACAACCCAAATAAGGGGGCACAAGTATATTTATAAATAGGGGCCATGTTTAAGCCATTTAGACATGGAATTAATGATCTTACACCACTATTTTCTTAGCATTTCTTTCTAGTACAAATTTCAACACAAAACACCAATTTCTTTTGTGCATTAAAAATCCAATATATTGTTTTCTACAGGAACAATATATTGTTTCTTGGCAAGCTTGCAACATTCAAGAGTATTCTGGTTTGCTTTCGTCGATGCACAACGCAAGCAAACAAACAATTGCTTCATTGTATCATGGAGGCGTATTTGCTTAACCCATGTGCATCACTCAATTGGTGGCGGCAACTAACGTCTTAAGGAAAGCAACATTTGTAACGTGCCTTGAAGCACACAAATTTTCTGTAGTTTACTTATTACTATTATTTTTCTTTCTACATACAGAGTTAGTTGTAAACACATTACTTTACATAATAAAGTTCCACCATTATTGTTGTATTTCTCTACATTTGCTATTCCCCACAAACTCAACCACTAACAAGTCTCTCTATAAACTTTTGAACTTGCTAGATTTTAGGAAAAGGCAATAACTATGTAAGACAAACTCTTGCCAGTTCGCACAACTATAGTTGACTCCCACTGTACCAGTACCTTCTTTTTTAGGACCAATTCCCTCTTTCTTATTTTATAATGTCAAATGTTTATCCTTCGCTGAGCAGGCAGAAAGTGTTCTAAGAGGTTTTGTTTCAATTGTGCCGAGTAATTCTAGCTAGGACATCACTGGAAACACCCTCAACTATTACTTTTAGATACTGACATACCCTCAAAGCCACCTAACAAACATTTAGATTGGAAGATATCGATTATTCAAAACTAGGTAAAAAGCTTGCTACCAAGCCTATTTTAAGGGGTAGGGAATGTTTGAACCATCTGTAATAATTTATTTTAATTTTTTTCTATTAGGATTAGGTTTTTTTATTACAATTATGATTTAGGGTTCTAATTAAATTAGAATTAGAATAGTTTTGAACTACTATAAATAAATTATTCTCATGATTTTTTTTAGCAAGCAATAATAAAATTAACTCTAACCCCTGTTAATTTTTCTCTCTTCCCTTTGAATTCTTATATTCTTCATCTCTTCTATCTTGAATTCTCTAATCAAACTAGAACCCTAACATTTTAGTCCATTTTTTGATAGGTTAAAACATTAAAAGGATTATGTTTAAGAAGATAAGAGAACGATTGGAAAGTTTCCTTTCAAAACTTTTGTAAGGTGAGGAGGAGTTTTGGAGGTTTTGAGAATAAGAACATACACGTCTTAAAAAAAGAAAGAAAGAAAGAAAAGGCCATTAGAAGGTGACAAATAACACTTCAACAGTCAAGTTAGGCCTATGGATGAGACACGATGAACTCCACGAAAGAGTTATTTAGTTGAGAAGAGCAAGAGTGGAGAAGATGAAGACAAAGCCATCTTCCATACTCTTGAACTTGACCTTTTATTTAGATTGCCCTTACGGTCCAAGTGGACACGTACAAGCTACTTACAGCTTAGCCCCTCATCAAGTAAGGGCATAATGGTATTCGTACCTGGCATTCAAATTTTGAAGGCATTAAGATATTTTTTACAATTGGCCATGTATGGCTCCTTAGTTGGTGGCTTCTTTTGGCCAAGTGGGCCTTAGGATCACTTTACACGTGACACTTCCTCAGTAGGTGCTCATAGACTTCATAAATGTCATGCGCTCGCCTTGACTAGAGATAGCAATGAGCCAGGTATTATACAGGGACGTCAAAGCTCATACTCATGCCCATTTGATAGAGGAAATAACCATCAGTAAGGGTGGGCAAAATATCTGATCCGAAAATTATCGGGTTCGGATCGGATCGGGTTATTAATCAAATCTGATCGGATGAATTTGTGAAAGTCGATCCGACCGATCTGATTTGAGAACTCGATCGGGTTGACAAAAAAAAAATCAGAAACAAGAACATAAAAAAGGAAAATCGAAACCTAAACTGCAGTAAAGCTCCTAAATCCTAACCCAGAAATCTTAAACACTCAACGCACACCACTCAATCTAAACACACAAAGCGTTATAAACAAACACAAATCAACGCATTAAACCATTAACAACACTAGAAAATAGCACACGGCAGTGACTGCACAAGGCACAAACAACATCCCTCAAATAAACGACAGCCTCCATCAAACAGCCTCCCCTTAAACGACAGCACACAACACAAGGCACAAGCAGCCTCGCTCATAACCCATTACTGACAGCCCACACACAGCGCCTCTCTCAAACAAATGACAGCCACACGACCATCAAACACAACAACCACTAAAACTGACTCCAATCGAAGCTGCTCCGCGAGGATCGTGACCCGATCTATCAATTCATTGCTACTAGGTACTAGATCTGCTGACCTCCATGCCTCGAATCCTCCACCATTACCCGATTCGGTTCGAACTTGCAAGCTGTAGCCCGAATTTTAGCTGCTGACATTTGAGTTTTACAAGCTTGAGTTTGGCGTTGATACTTGGTAGTTGGCATATTTTCATTATATATTATATCTAATTAGAACCCTACCCGATCCGAACTCAATCCAAATTTTTAACCCGATCCAATCCGATCCAAATTATATTCGGATGGGTTTATATATTCGGGTTGAATTCGGATGAACTTTTATCCAACCCGATCAACTCGAAATCTGATCGGGTTGATTCGAATCCGACCCGAATATGATTTTGCCCAGCCCTACGCATCAACAATCTTTACTAGTTGGAGGCTTAAATGGGGACGAGTTGGAGTTTCCTTAACAAAAATTTGTGATACTCATCCCCTTCTCCTATCCCTTGTACTTTGTTTTAAAATATTTTTAGAAAATCATTTTCAAGTTTAGGTAAATATTAATTATAATTTGATAATTGTTAAGTTCAATTTTAACTAATATTAATTATAATTTGATGATTGTCAAGTTCAATTTTAACCAATATTAATTATAATTTGATGATTGTCAAGTTCAATTTTAACCAATGTATTGCTAAATATTTGGATTGAAAGCAAAAGTCTCCACTTTAATATTTTCTTATTCATCTTTTACTCTTTTTTAACTGACCTTAATTTAAACATTTTTCTATTATCATTTGTTTCCAATGAGGACAAGTTTTAGATGGTTAAGTAAATGTTTAGTCCACTAAATGACTAAAATCTCTTAGTAAATATTTAAGACAATATCATATTTGTTGGTCGTTTATGTTAATAAGCTGTTAAGTGCTAATATTTACGGTTTATGATTGAGCGCGTATTGTAATAGTTTTTTATACCTATACCCCCGCCCAATCAATGAATATAAAAAGTTATACGTTTACCTAATCTTTTTTTTTTATAAGAGTTGGACTATTGACACCCCTTCATTGATCTTATAAAACCCCTGTGATATTATAATTACATTTAAGAACAAATATAAATAGAATTAATCTCATTTATATATTTTTTTCTCTCTTCAATTTCATTTTGCTTGCACAATATAAATTTTTTTAATCATTAGAATAATCTAAATTTAAGAAGCAATCTATAAAATGTTTTTAATCATTAAATTAATTTAAATTTAAGAAGCAAATTTTTAAGCCAAAATAATATTATTGTAATATATGTAGCAACAAAATTAGGATACAACATTGTGAGAAAATAAATTAAATAAAATTTTATCTCATTATAAATAATTTTTTAAGAATTTTCAAAGTAATTGCTGCACCGAAAGTTTATATGTACGACAAAATTATATTGGACCCATAAAATATTTAATATTTTATAAGGTTTTTCTTACTTTTTTTTAGATTTTTCGTAGAAATTAAATAATAAAGAAAGTTTGAAGAGAGGAATATAATTATTAAGACTAAAAGAGTGAGAAAGTTATTAGAAATTGCAAGATTTATAAATGATAATAGTGTTTATTTAGAAAAATGGTACTTTTGATATTAAATGGAATCTAATTGAAAAAGGGGTTTCAAAATAATTTTGGAGGGTGCTAATAGTACAATTCTTTTTACAAATAAAGCTAAAATTAGACTTGATACCCATACTTATCATAACGGCCCACCGTAGGCCCCTTACCCGTATGGATTTTTTTCATCGCTATCCTTAACCTTGTGGGCTGTTCATGCCCAATGATCTTTTTGGATCACTAGCCAAGCTATTGTCTTTTTTACCATTAGGTAATCGTTTGAGTTTGCCTGAAGAAGAGATTGCTTAATTGGAGAATACCCATTAACTTGTAAGATAAGTTGGCAAAAATATGATGGAGGCCTGTTACATCAAGGCTAGAAGACAACTTGGCTGGGTTTAGAGAGAGAAAGCCAGACTTTGAAAGCTAGCCAGTATGTCCTGGGTCGGCCATGTGGTCCTTATTCTCATTTCTCATCTACCCAGCTTTGACTTAGATATACTCTATATGTTGAATGTACCCAAGGCTTGTGGAATGATTAGTGTGTCCTTCTATATGAACTGAGAGCTTCCTGACCTCCCAATCTTCTTCCCAACAATTTCAACATGAATTCAAATGTTTACAAGTATTGCAGATTAATTAAAAAAAATCAATTATAATTCTAAAACCTGATTATTCTTTTTAGTAGTTTCATTAAGGACGAAATAAGAAATAAAATAAAAATGATTACTAGAAGCCGGTGAGATAGCTTGATCTCTCTTGTGATTTATGATTACCTGAAGGTAAAAACTTTACAATCCATTAATTTGTGTATTTATATACTATGAAATCATTTTCCCTGAAGTCTAAGCTTCTGTATACACACGTCATTAAATTATAAAACAAGGAAGAGGTTAGGACAGAAAAGATATAAAAAAAAAACGATCCTATTCCTTTCCTAATAGCCTTCAAAATTAGAAAAATGAAGCTCTTAATGGTGATTCAATTTTTCTGAAACCCAAAAAAAAAAAAAAAAAACAAAAACAAAAGGGTTTTATCGAATGATAGAAAACGAACGTTTATAGCATGATGTAAGCTACTCTTAATTACTAAAAGTGATAAAAATAATAACATAATTATTAGGGGTGTTCGCGGATAGGATTTTACGGATTGGATATCAATCCATATCCGATCCACAATTTTACAGATTATAATTTTTTAATCCAATCAAATCCACATATTGATTAAACTCAATCCAAATCCAATCCATACATCTGCGGATCGGTTACGGATTTAACTTAATCCATATCCAATCCACCATTTTACGCATTAGTTTCCGAATTAAAAATTTTTAGTTCTCCCTAATCCATGAACTAATGAAATAAAAAAAACTAATATAAAAATAATTTTACTACCAATTAAATTTAAAATTGAATAAAATTTAAACAAATCAGTTGTTTAAATAAAACGAAAATATACATTCAAAGTTTCAAAATATAGCACATCGAGATTAATTGTTCAAATAAAACTACAATAATACGTTTAAAGTTTCAAAATATAACACACTAAAATTAATCGTTCAAATAAAGTTACAATAATACATTAATATGACACTGAAATTAATTGTTCAAATAAAGCCATAATTAATTGAAATAACGAAGTTTCTAAAACCAAACACAATTTGATCATTCAATTGGGTTGTTGTACTTGTCGAAAAGTGGTGATTACGGAGCCGTCAACGATGGAAACCAGGAGAACTACGGGTGGCGATCTTGAAGGTTGTGATAGTGCAATTGTTTGGTTGGAACCAATGATTGTGAAGTGGCTCGATGGACTCGAGGAAGAAGATGGCTTGCTCTCGTTGGAATCGTGTGACCGACGTCCTTCAAATCAGTGTCGAGAGTGTATCGAACCAGTATTGGGTGTTGCTAGTAGAGATGGCAAAACCCCGGGCCGGGTCCGGGTATTGCCATGACCGGACCCTGCCCGGATGCAACCAGTCCGGGTCCGGGTTCGGGCCGGATTTTAATCCGGGTACCCGGATTTTATATTTTTTAATATTTTATGTGTATATATTTTTTATTTTTTGATAATTTTATAAGTTTTAAATTTATTTCAATAAAATTTGACATGAAAATATAAACTTTAAGTGTTTAAAACTTTATATATGTATAATAAATAAGTCAAATAAATATAAAATATTTAAAATAATATATATTTTATAATTTTTTTTAATAAAATCCGGGTTCCGGGTTTATCAAGTGATGCCCAAGACCGACTCGGCTTCATACCCGGGCCGGGTATTACCCGGCCCGCAACACCCGGGTAATACCCGGCCCGCAACACCCGAGTACGGTCCGGGTCCGGACCGGGCGGGTATTTTTACCACCTCTAGTTGCTAGTGCATGTGACGGCAGGGAAGCTTAAGGTTTTTTGTTTGCAAATTGTTGGTGACTTGGCGTTATATTACTTTGCTTTTGAGTGACTTTGCAAATTGTTGGTAACTTGACGTTATATTACTTTGCTTTTGCTAGTACGTGTGACTTTATTTTTATTTTGTTTTACAATTTTTACAAGTTATATTTGTACATTTGGTTATTTAATTATTTTTTATTTTATATTATTATTGGGTAATGGCTAAGATATGTTATAGTGCTTATGTAACTATTTAATGTCACATTTATAATATTCTTTAATTAAATTTATAATAAAATTTTAACTAACTAAATAAATAAATAAATATATATATATATATATATATATATATATATATATATATATATATTGCGGATTTACGGATTTTTATAGATTTACAGAAGTAAATCCATATCTAATCCATCGACTGCGGATTTTTAAATTTTCAATCCATATCCAATCCACAGATCCACGGATCGGATTTATATGAATCGAATTTTTACGGATCAGACGGATTGAGCGGATTGGATTGAATTCTGAACACCTCTAATAATTATCTCTATTAACTACAATAATTTATTGAGGGGCGAATTTCTTCCATATCCATCAAATGCTTGGGGGGTTCTATTTTCTAATAAAAATTACTCAAGTGGTTTTCTAACTTACCGGGCCAGAGTCTGAAGTTCCATTTCTTAATTTAAAATTATTTTGACTGGCTTTCGAAATTGTTAATTATTTGTGGTGCTAAATTACTTTGGGAGAATACTCTAGAAGACATAGATAATATAATTAATTAATGAAAAAATATTTGAATTTAGATACTGCGAACCCTAATTGTCTGTTACAGGGTGAAAGGGTATTATTTGCATCGGCAATAAAAAGTGTAAGTTTTATCACAAGAAAAAAAAATTATGATTTATGAAAAATGATATATATCTAGAAAAAATAAGGACAAAAATAACAATCTGATGCAAGCATTACTCACTTATAATTAAAGAAAATGGGGAAAAATGTAAAACAACACTGCACTGATAACTATTTTTATCATCGCTTTAATTATCACTTTCTTAATTTTATCTGAAAATGAGTCTTTGAAGTTGAACATTTAAAGAATTCTGTGAACTGTTTTGTGAAGTTGTGACAAGGAGCTAGCAGGAAGCAGTGAATAATGATTTAGATAGAATTGTGTGCAGCACATGGCTTTATTTACCAATTGTAGAGCTACTGATGTGAATTTGTAACAACTACACAGCTAGCTGGATGTTAAGAATGAGTAAAGATTTAATTGTGTGCAGATGCGTGGCTTTATTTACCTCTTCTGATGTATACTATTTTTTTTCCATTTTTTTAACCATCCAGTCCAATTTAAATGAATTAGCTTGGACTTGAACCTTGACATTTGCGGTGAGTATAATTAGGTCATGCTGGCCATTGATCATCTGTCGTCTATCAATTTTTGGAAAAAAGGGCAATTAAAGGCCCACGTGATGCTCACCAATCACCATTTAATAATTCATAAACATGACTTGTTCTTTGATCATGGCTTGACACGCTTGAGACTTTGACAGTAGATAAAAGGAAGAAGTGGCGTAGGCTCAATTATGATGCATGTACTTACAGATATACTATCAGCTGCTCTACATATCAACATGGCTTATTTGGCTTTCTTCTTCCCTAAAAATGCTCTAATCAGTGTTATGATCTTTGCAGTCGCAGGTCACGGTGCAAGAAATATTAGAGAGCTGCATGTCACGGGATGAGTATTTTGCGCAGCTAACCCGTGCGGCATTTAGACAACTTTGCCGAATGTTGCTAAGTAAGCCTAGAGATTCTCGAACAAGAGAAGAGAGCAATTGAGCCAAAGAAACTTGTATTACACAAAGAGAGATTACAATGCTTGTTGGATACAAATGCCTAATGCCATTCCATATTTATAGGGGAGGCTTTGCCTAACTTTGCCTAACTTTACCTAACTTTGCCAAACTTGGTCAAACTCTAGAGTATTTTACAATTTCCTAGCTATTTGCATGTGCTGGAATTGTATAAAGTATTCTAGAATATTTACATGTTCACATGTGCTAGAGTTGCCTAGAACCTTCCGGAATTGGGCCAAGCTAGCACTTTTGGCCTTGTGTTGGCTCTCTAGCCCGAAATTGTGGGCAATTGGGCTAGCGGATTGGGCGGTCCGCAACATCCTCCCCTACCTAAGCTCGCGGCGTCCTCGTCGCGCTCTCGTGCTTGAAGTGCTGGATGTGCTCAGCGAATTGCCACAAATCATCTTCCCGTTCCCAAGTGGCTTTGCTCTCGGGGAGGTTTTTCCACTTTACCAAGTACTTGCTATGTGCTGGCACGCCCCTCCTCGAAACCGTTCGGTCCGCAATGATGTAGTCCACATCTTTGTCGAACGCGGTGACAACGGCAGTTGGCGCGCGCCTCGATTCTCCGCAACTTGGTTCTCCCATGTCTTCATGATATGGCTTGAGAAGGCTCACATGGAAGACCGGATGGATCTTGAGTCTTGGCGGAAGTTGGAGTTGATACGAGACGTTGCCTACACGTCGAACAACTCGGAAAGGTCCCTCGTAGCGCCTCACTAACCCCTTGTGAACTTTCCGCAAAGTCTTGAATTGTTGGGGTAGGAGCTTGATAATGACTTGATCTCCTTCATTGTACTCAACATGCCGTCTTCTTGTATCAGCCCATTTCTTCATTTTCCTCGCGGCTTTGTCGAGATAGGCTCGCGTGATGTCTGCTTCCTCATGCCATTCGCGGGCGAGCTTGTGTGCCGCGGGGCTTTTCCCTCCGTAAGTCGAGGCTATGGCATTGGGGGTCATGGGCTGGAATCCTATGATGATCTCGAACGGACTCTTGCCTGTAGCCTCGCTTCGCTGCAAGTTATAAGAAAATTGGGTGATGTCGAGTAGCTTCGCCCAATCCCGCTGGTGAGTGCTCACATAATGCCTCAGGTACATCTCGAGGAGGCCATTAATGCGCTCAGTCTGCCCATCCGTTTGTGGGTGGAAACTTGTCGAGAACTTGAGATCGGTCCCCAACATCTTAAAGAGCTCCGTCCAAAACCGCCCAGTAAACCGAGGGTCTCGGTCGCTCACAATGCTCTTCGGAACTCCCCAAAGCTTCACAATGTGCTTGACGAATAGGCGGGCTGCCTCGTCCGCTTTGCAATCGACGGGTGCGGCAATGAATGTAGCATACTTGTTGTATCGGTCGACAACGACCATGATGCTACCGCAACCTTCGGACTTGGGCAGCGATGTGATGAAGTCCATGGAGACACTCTCCCATGGCCTTGTTGCTAGTGGTAGCGGCTCTAACAATCCCGCTGGAAGTTGATGAACCACCTTGTCTTGTTGGCACACAAGACAAGTTCACACATATGCCTCGATGCCGTCCCTTATGTGCGGCCAAAAATACGAGGCTTGAACTAGTGCGGTGGTGCGCTCGATTCCTGGGTGACCAGCCCACTTAGAGTCGTAGCACTCATTGATTACTTCCTTCCGCAAGTTTCCCCACCTTGGCACGAACAGCCGATCTCCCTTGGTGAGGAGGATGCCTTCCTCTTGCTAAAACCGCCTTGTCTTTCCCTCGAGCACCTTCTCCAGCAAATCCTTTGCTAGCGGATCTTGTTGGAGGCCTTCCTTGATGCGTGAGACAAGGTCGGACTTCGGTTGGCTCATGCTAAGTGTTGCCAATTCCGCCTTACGGCTTAGAGCGTCCGCAACAACATTGGCTTTCCCCGGTTTGTACTCTAGCCGATAGTCGAATTCCGCAAGGAAATCTTGCCACCGTGCTTGCTTCGGACTCAACTTCTTTTGAGTTTGAAAGTAGCTTGTCGCCACGTTGTCCGTCATGATCGTGAAGTGTGAGCCAAGCAAGTAATGTCGCCACACTCTTAGACAATGGATGATGGCTGTCATCTCCTTTTCTTGCACCGTGTAGCGGCGTTCCGTGTTATTTAGCTTTCGACTCTCGAATGCTATTGGGTGGCCTTCTTGCATAAGGACTCCACCTATGGCGAAATCTAAGGCATCCGTTTGAACTTCAAAGGGCTTGGTGTGGTCCGGAAGAGCGAGGACTGGTTCCTCCGAAATTGCCTTCTTCAACTCCTCGAATGCACGTTGGCACTCTTCGGACCAATGCCACGTTCTGTTTTTCTTGAGCATATCCGTCAAGGGTGCTGCCTTGGCTGAATATCCCTTAATGAAGCGGCGGTAGTAATTCACCAGCCCAAGGAATGAGCGAAGCTCGGGTACTTTCGAGGGAGGCTCCCAATCGAGGATGGCCTTTACTTTGTCATTCTCCATCATGATCTTCCCGCCCGCAATCTTGTAGCCAAGGAACTCGACCTCTTGTTGGGCAAACGAGCATTTCTCTAGTTTAAGGAAGAGCTCATTGTCTCGAAGTACTTGGAGGACTTGTTGCAAGTGTTGGGCATGATCCTCGAGTGTGGTGCTATACACCACAATGTCGTCCAAGTACACGACCACGAAGCGGTCGAGGAATGGTTGGAGTACCTTGTTCATGAGTGTGCAAAATGTGGCGGGTGCATTAGTAAGGCCAAAAGGCATCACAAGGAATTCGAAAGACCCGTACCTTGTTGTGCACGCTGTCTTCGGTTCGTCTCCCTTGGCGATGCGCACTTGATAATACCCGGAGCGCAAGTCAAGTTTGGGGAAGTACCGCGCTTTGCCAAGCTGGTCGAACAAGTCCGCAATCAAGGGAATCGGATACTTGTTCTTGATAGTGATCTTGTTGAGCGCTCTATAGTCGATGCACATCCACAGCGATCCATCCTTTTTCTTTTGGAAGAGGACCGGTGCACCGAATGGGGCCTTTGAGGGGCGAATGTAGCCTGCATCTAGCAAGTCTTTGAGTTGTCTCCGCAACTCCTCTAATTCGGGTGGCGCCATGCGGTAAGGTGCCAAGGCTGGTGGCTTCGCGCTTTGTTCCAATTCAATTGCATGATCTACCTCTCGCGGAGGTGGGAGCTTCTTCGGAAGTTCTGGAGGCATCACATCCTTGTAATATTTGAGGACGACTTGAATTCGTTGAGGGACTTGGCTTGGCGACGTTCCGCTATTTCCTTCCTCATTTAGTTCCCGAATGGAGACCAAGAAGCTTGGGTCCTTCTTGAAAGCCCTTTTGAATTGCATGGCGGAGAGTGTCTTCTCCTCGGACTTGCCTCACTCCGTGGGTACCATGCATGCTTTACTCCCGTCGAGAATGCTTAGGGAGTTTGTAGCGGGCAGTGGGAAGGCATGGACTTGGTCGAAGAATTCCATGCCGAGGACCATCTTGAAGTCGTCCATGGGCACGATGAAGAAGTCAAGCTTTCCGCTCCACGTACCAAGTGTGATGTGCACGCCTTGTGCGATTCCCGCAATTGGCTTGGCGGGTGAGTTCACAACCTTCATTGTGCCTCCTTCCTTGGTGGCCTTGAGGCCTAAGCGCTTGGCCTCGTCTACGGACACGAAATTGTGTGTTGCTGCCGTGTCTAACAGCGCGCGAACGGACTGACCATTTACCTTTGCGCTTACATACATGAGCCCTTTCTTGATGAGTGCGGGCTGTTGGCGATTGAGTGCGCCGAGGCGTTGGAGAGAACCCATGCTGAGTTGGGGTTCCTCCGTGGACATTGCGGGGTTGCTCTTGAGTTGGGCAACAAGAGCATTAAGCGACCTCTTCTCCAATGAGGACCATTGCATATGAAGCATGGGCTTCGCGGCTTTGGCACCTCCTTCTTGCCCTCCGATTTTCCTTGCCAACTCTTGTTGCTAGGCGGCTTTTTCTGCCCCCAATCTTTGCGGTTGTTGCCCTTGTCCTTGCGACTCTCTCCCCCACCTTTGCCTTGGTTGGCCTTTTTATCCTTGGATTGGGTAGAGTATTCGGTGAGCGACTCCGCAACGGCAATGGCGTTGTCAAGTGTTTGAACACCACGCCTATCAAGCTCGGTCTTGGCCCAATCCTTGAGGCCATCTTGGAAGTAGAAGAGTGAATCCTTGTCGGACATGTCGCTTATCTCCAACATGAGGGTAGTGAACTCGTTGATGTAGTCCCGAATGCTACCCGATTGCTTGAGGCGACGTAAGCGCACTCGTGCTTCCTTCTCCGTATTGCTTGGGGCGAACTGCTTTCGGAGTTCTTGCTTGAAGTCGGCCCAAGTGTCGATGGCGCAAATGCCCTTGCCCATCTCGCCATGCTTGCGACGCCACCATAGTTGTGCAGCGCCTCTAAGATAGGTGGGTGCAGTGCCCACTTTCGATGCCTCATCTCGGATACCCATGGCATCGAAGTATTGATCCAGCCCAAAGAGGAAATTGTCCACGATGGTGGCATTGCGTGTGCCATCGTAGGTGTCGGGCTTTGGCACGTCAATGCGGCCCCCATCACTCGAGTTTGCGGAAGCTGGACTTGTGGAGAGTGTGCGCTTGTGCTATGCCCAATCTGAGCGGACTTCATCCACTTCCGCACGGACAGCACGTAGTTCGTCCTGAACAAAACTACGAAGTTTGAGCAACTCATCATGGAAAGAACGAAACTCACCTCGGAGAATGTTCGCTTGCTCATGGATGAGAGCTTTTGTGGCCACCGTGAACTCGGCGTATTCTCTCTCGAGACCATCCACTCTTTCCTCCAATCCCACGAGGCTATCTTGAGCGGCGGACAATGCTATTTCGAGAGTGCCTACACGAGGCTCCAACTCATCCACGGATAGGGCCTTGGACTTGCCGCGAGTCTTGCCTTGGGCGCGTTCTCCCTCTCGGCCACGGCTTGGTTCCGGTGGAACATCCATACCAACAACACCCTCTTGTGCTACGTTCGAAGGGTTGGCCATTGCTTCGTGAGCTAATTTGCGTGCGTGCAAACCTTAGCTCTGATACCACTTGTCACGGGATGAGTGTTTTGCGCAGCTAACCCGTGCGGCACTTAGACAACTTTGCCGAATGTTGCTAAGTAAGCCTAGAGATTCTCGAACAAGAGAAGAGAGCAATTGAGCCAAAGAAATTTGTATTACACAAAGAGAGATTACAATGCTTGTTGGATACAAATGCCTAATGCCATTCCATATTTATAGGGGAGGCTTTGCCTAACTTTGCCTAACTTTACCTAACTTTGCCAAACTTGGTCAAACTCTAGAGTATTTTACAATTTCCTAGCTATTTGCATGTGCTGGAATTGTATAAAGTATTCTAGAATATTTACATGTTCACATGTGCTAGAGTTGCTTAGAACCTTCCGGAATTGGGCCAAGCTAGCACTCTTGGCCTTGTGTTGGCTCTCTAGCCCGAAATTGTGGGCAATTGGGCTAGCAGATTGGGCGGTCCGCAACATGCAGCATTATTATGGTGCTGATCAAAACATGATGACGATCACCAGCAGTACTCATGATTGTGTCATTCCTCTTGCAAAAGGCGATGACCGCACCAGTGCTGGTCATGTTATTCCTCTTGGAATAGCCGATCCCCGCAAGCCGTGCTGTACCATTACTGTTCGAAAATGCTGCAGAGACGACACCACTCGTTCTGCTGCTGCCGAAGCATTTGTTAGTACTGCTCCGGCAAATCCGTGACTGAAGCTACTTAGCTACCTATATATAGTTGATCATCACTAAAACTAATATATAGGAATAAAATTCGTGTTTGCTCTTCTTCTTGTTGTTTGTTTTTTTCGGTTTCTAGTAGTACATTGCCAATGAACTCACGAATTCCTGTAGCTGTAATTAGATCTTTAATTCAGATATGTACTCGATCCGGAGCCAAAATTAATTCAGCAACGTTAAAAAAAAGTAGTGCTAGAAACTAACGAATTAGTTATAATAAACTGATTATGGATTATCGGATTTTGGTTTTATGAAGTAGTGCCCACAAGTTTTATTATAAAAAAAAAGCGCGAAGTTGCTTGTAATTTTCAACATGATTTACAAATTTCAACAGATCAATCCATCTCTTTCTTTCTCCATTCTCTTAAATGGCTACTGCAGTAAATAATATTATACAGGGCTAAATAACCAAATGATTTGAATAAATCTCGTTGAAGAGAAGAGAAGATAAAAAAAGCTAACCGTTTCTGCACAAAAAGCAAAAATGTTTCTCTGTTTCTTATCGAATTCTGTGCAGACAGCCCTGCACCATTCCACCTTCTTTCTTTTTCTTTAAAAAAAAAAATTTATTTGTTTCTATATCTTTCTAAGTTTCTTTCACCTTGGTTCACTCTTTTTCTGGTTTTGCCTTCAAACTCCTGTTCTGCAACTTTCTATACTAGCTCTCGTCAGTAGCTTGTTCTTACGCAGGGGATTGACTTCAAAGGATGAAGAATCCTATTTCTCTATCCAAATTCGTTTACATTTCGCAGAATTCACCTTCAGTTACGGGTAATTCAAGATGATAAATTATAACAAGCATATCATCAATAAACCAAAAGCACATTGAAATACTAGATATCTACAGAAATTAGAATGTTTAAAAAAGATTATAGTACTTTAATGTATTTACAAAAATAAATTTCTTATTTTAGTAGAACCGCTTGTAAATTAACATATCATTTGCTTGAGAAAAAGACCATTAGTGCGCTGAGAGAGGGGGAGAGAGAGAGAGAGAGAGAGAGAGCTGGTCGATGAACAAAATTATTTAAAAGCTAGGAGGGAGAATTTAAAAAAAAAAAAAGAAATATGAGAAGAAATTTTTTCTCAAAAAAATTAATAGAAAGTTTAGTTTAGCATCGAATTTAATTTTGTTTTTAAATAATTAATTAAATTATTTTTTTGTTTTTATTAGTAAACAGGACCCATCTTTTTACTATTTTATTAGTTTTGACATCAATAACCGTCGGCATCAATCCAACGGCTGTGGTTGTCAGGTCCGGATGGCAGCTAATTCGAGACGGACTTGATAGAAAACCATTATATTTAAACTGTTAATTTATTTGAATAATGTAGATGACTTCTTTTTTCTTTTGCAATTATACCCTTTCAACATTATTTTAACATTAATTAATTTATTTATAAATAGTTAATTAATAAATTAACCAATAATTTTTTAGTGTGAAAGAACTAATACTTTTTTATCAATCACTCAATTTCAAATTTCATCTCCATTCTCTCTCTCGAAGAAGGCACGAAGAATTTCAGCTTACTTCAGCTTCATTGGCTTCTCAAATCTCAGGTATTGTTTCCTTTAATTTTGATAATATTTTTACTTCTCTCTTTCTAGTTTGATAATTTTAGGGTTATACTTGAATTAATTGTATTTTTAATCAATTTAGGGTTGATTTAATTGATTCCAAGTCTCGTATCTGTTCCCGTTCAACAAACAAAGAACACACAAATAATTTTCATTTTCATTCTCAATTTTGAAAGAATTAATATATTTTATCTTCGGTTAGTACACTTCTATTCAATTTCTGTTTATTTAACGTAAGATATTATTTTCATTCTTCTCTTCAAGTAGATTATAGCATTGCTCCTCTCATTGATTATATTGTCCTTGATTCTGCCAAAAGCGACTTTGATTTCAGTTAATAATTAAATGTGTAATATTTTCAGTTGAAATTAATTGAGTCTCCTAATAGTAATAGGGATTCAAGATTTATATCCTGTTGAAATGATTTTAGAGTGTTCTGCTATTTGAATGCACATTACTTGTTTGATGAAATATCTCTTTAAAAATTTATTTTTGTTTTTAGCAAACATCTTACTGAGATGTCTCTTGTAATAATATTAACGTAATGTACTTTCCTTCAATTTGGTCTGTTTCATACATTTGAACAAAGGAAAATTACATAACTGCAATAGTTCTCAAATTGCTTGCAGATTAGAAATGTTAATTTATGCTACAGCAGTTCAATGGGTAGGGCACAAGTTAAGGACTTTGGTTGCTCAATTAATGAATCCACTTATCAGACTTGGAACTTGTTTCTATTGAATCAATAAAATAATTAATGAAATCAATACCAAAACCTTCATTTTATTAATAATAAACTACAAATATCTATGTATAACATCTGTTAGATTCTTGACAATCATAGAGATATAGGAGCAGAAACTATATTAGAGACACTCTAGTTGCTTAATTAGTCAAATTGTGAACTCGTTGCCCTTTTTTTTGGGTTGATTCTATAATTTTATTAGTTGTGCTTGTGGTTGTAAACAATATCAATTTCTAATATTAATAAAATTGAATGAATAAAATGTGATGGATTTGTAGGAAAGTTAATAGTTTAAGTATGGATAATTTTGGATGTTGATGGATAGAAGGTCTATAGAATATGAGAATGAGGTAAATGAGTTTCTCAAGTTTGCAATACTTCATGCTAATAATCCAGAACTTTTGAGATGTCCATGCCAAGCATGTGGAAATTTGGTCTTTCATGTACCTGTTGAGATAAGAAATCATTTTTACTGGAAAGGTATTGACCAAAGCTATCAAACATGGACTTGGCATGGAGAAGGACCTTCAAGTAGACGACCATAAAAAATAAAAGCTTCATTTGATGGTAGTCAACAAGATTATGAAGATGCTGATACAATAGAAATGGTTAATGATGATGAAGATGAGATGAACGAAATTCGCTTTGAGTGGACCACTTATATTAATGACTTAATTTGAAAGAAAAAATGCAAAAGACAAGTAATGTAGGTAAAGAGCATATGATTCAATTGAAATACATCAGTTTACTATTAATATTTTTCATGCATAAAATTTTCCTTCTGCTTGTGCATAGATATCTTATGCTTTTATTACATAAGGCAACTCTTTATATCGTCTAGTTAGATTCAGAATAAAAAGTTCTCAATTAATTTGATCAAAATTTGTCAATGCCCTACTAGTAACCATGACTTGCTTTTTCAGCCTCCTTATTAAACAATAACAACAATATATGGTAGTAATTTTGGTTTCTTGATGTGTAGGGCTACGCTAGGGAGTTATATAGATTTCAGTAACCAATATACATTTACAATCAGAGAAGATATAAGGTTTATAAAGTATCATACTTTTCATTAACTATTAGGTTAATAGAAATTTATTTAATAGTTTTTCTTTTCATATGTACAAGGCTGTTGTGAAAATTTTTTGGACCGATGGTGGAATGCTAACTAAATGCTTAAATGTATAGTTTTAGAAACATCTTATTTTAGATTTATACTTAGACATTTGATATATATATATATATATGTACAAGTTCATGTTAATAAGAATTCAGGTTTCCTATGCTTTATTGTGGTGTTTGATGTTAGTTGAAATTTTTCGAGTTTTATCGGGTTTTCAATATTATAATATATATAATCTGCAGCCCAAGATAAGGAAATTCACCCTTGTAATTTTCTTTTTAAAAACATTATAATATTTGATATTTTTATCAAGTCATTTGTATTTGAAAATTTTGAACAATGTCACATGTATATTGGCTATTATTAAGTATCACACACATTTGACAATCTTATATTGTGAAAAATATTTGATTATTATTTAATTGACAAAAATAAATGACAATTTAGCTAAATGTCAAATAAATATATTTGAAACAGGAATACTTAGCACTTTTTAATTATCAAATACACCTTTATTTGATTTTTTTAATTATCAATTATTCTCTTTTTTCTTATAGTGAAAAGTAATTCATGAACCGAGAGCGTGCTCTGGTTTTCTCAAGGCAGGGAAGAAGACAGTTTAATAAATCATGGAGGTTAAACCATGACAATTTTTGTACTTTTTGTCTAACAACACATTGACATAAAAGCATTAATATTTTGGTTGCAGCTCCTGATTCATGTACAATTTGTTGTATAAACTTAAAACATTTTTTCTTATTTTTCATTTTCTTATAGATTAGATATTTTGTGTCCATTCTTAACTCTACTCAATTCAAGTATAGTTGGTTTAAGCAACGGTCGGCACTAAGAAATTCTGATTCAACGGAAGCATTGTGGTTAACGAAAGTGCGAGATTGCAATTGCTTGGAGTTTTAGGAGGAGAGGAAACAGAGAAATTAGAAAAAATGACAATTTAGAAAAGATTGACGTTAAATTTTTAGTCTTTAAACTCTTTTTTTTATACACCCACTGTAGAAATATTCATTTTTACTCAACAAATCCCTTCTTCGAAACTTCGTTCATCTTTTTCTCTTATGCATTTACTTCCAAAAAATGCTTCCACACAGGTAGAAACTGAAATTTGAAATTTCAGCAAATTTTTTCCCAAAATCCTAATACTTCTGGAGTGAGATTTAGGAGGGGGGGGGGGGGGGGGGGGGGGGCCTTTCCCAAGTTTAACCCCAAAAAAAAAAAAAAAAAAAGGGAAAAATTTTTCCAAAAAAAAAAAAAATATAAAGCTTAAAAGGGAA
>NW_006262339.1:8957983-8974485 GCF_000493195.1 Citrus x clementina | reverse complement strand
GCTATTAAAGCTCGGGTGAACAGTAGTGATACATACTATATTTAGAAAGGGGTTTTAAGAGGATACTATAGGGCTGTTATTAGTTCCCTATACCAATAGGCCCTTTTGCTTTTCATTAGGGCGAAAGAGGCCCAACACTAAAACGCCCAGCAGAGCCATCCTGTTAAGGAAGCCTAGCCCTCTTTTTCATTTTCTAAACGCCTTTCTGTTGCGGATATAAATGAGTTGTGTATTCAAACCATTTAATAGATAATGAAAATAAATTATTTTAAAACAAAACTAATGTAAGTACCAACACAGCATATGTTCTTTATAGTAAGACATCAAATGCAGGGGTTGAATAACAAGACTATATTCCTTATCCTTTCCAAATAGCATTTTGGTAATCTTTTTATTATTAATTGAGAAATTATCCACCGTCTGCCTCTTTTTTTTTTAACTTTTTCAAAAATATACAATTTTTTTTTTTTTTGCTGGAATCCGCCTGAAGTTACATTTCTTTTCACTTTTTCACTTCCGTTTGGAAACCGTTAAGAAAACTAACGGAATATTGTATAAATGACTTTCTTACCCTCAAATGTAAAAGATAAATTATCCACCGACCACTTTTTTTTTGTATTTTTTCAAAACTCCACTTAAAGTTATATTGTTTTGCACATTTCTACCATTGTGTCATTATGAAATGACAATTTTACCCTTATGATGTCAGCAAAGTTCTAATGGTGTTATAACGAGAGTGGACTAATGAAAAAAATGTTAACTTCAGGTGGGGCACTGCACCAAAAAAAAATTGTGTATTTTTAAAAAACGGTGAAAAAATGGGTGGACGGTGGATAATTTTCCTTATTAATTTAGGCACTCATTGAAATTTAAAACAAATTTAAATTATAAAGAGGCTATTACTTATTATTAGATCTAAATTTTGACTTTACCTTTGTAAAAAATTATTACATCAAAGCTAGGGAGGGCAATGGGATGGGAGGGGATCAGCATCCCCGTAACTATCCTTAATACTCTATTTATATCCTTTTACTCCCTCAGTTCCTTTCAAAATTACTTGAGGGGTAAGGATGGGGATCTCTGAGAGTACCAGATCTTTGAATAACTAATATTTTTATTTTATGAACTTGATTTATGCGTAACAAAGTAAAAGTATAAAATCGCATTACCAACATCGAAACATTAAAATAAACTAAAGTAATTAAAATCATTTCTATCTAACTAAGTCAGGGTCATCGAAACTTTAAGGCAGACTATGAAATTAAGTAGAAATAAAGATTCAAAGGTGGACACATCCATCAAACTAAGTTAATATCTGAAGGAAACAAGAATTTACCTTTACACGTAATTTTGATTTGTGGAGAACTTGTGACACTTGTTGAACTCGAATTCGGCGTGTTGGGTACCTGAAAGAGGCACTCTGACGTGCAAGTCAGTGTCTGATTTTTCGATCTAATGGAAGTGAGAACAATAAATAAGATTACGATTTTTTTGGCTTATGAGGGATCTCTTTTTTTTGGTAAGATGGTCCCTATATATAGTTGATGGATGACATGAGTCTAGGGTTTTGGCTTGATCTCTCTTCTTAATGACACGTGCTACCCACTATTATTGCACACGTGAACGTGAATTTTATAGTAGGGAAATGAATATGTTTATCCCGGACCTACGTCATTTATTTTGTGCCCATGTGCTTCCTTACTCCTATGCTCATGGGCGTGGTTCCCTCAGACCCCGAAATCCCAGAATTAGTCGCGGTTCCCTTAGACCCCGAAATCCCAGAATTAGAATGAGTTTTTGCTCTTAGTTATTATCGTAAGTTCCGAGAGAATTTTATTCCAATGTTACTTTCTCTGGAATAGATTGGATATAATTTATTTACTTATTTGATTTTTTGGGATAGATTCTTTCTTTCTTTCTTTTTTATTTGGACACTTGGCGTAATTTGATACCTCTAAGTTATGGCACATACATCACTCCCCCCACAAGTGTATTCTTTTTTAAAAATACTTTATTCAAAAAGTGGCAGTTTTGTAATATTTATTATTCTTCTCGAAATATTTTCTACGAGTAATAGGATTCGTCATACTCTTTTTTTTCTTTTAGATTCACATTATACGTGAATATTTAATTACCAACTAAGGTGGTTAATAAGAATGCCTTTTTAACTTCACTAGTAATGGGTTACTTGGGCTTTTAACCCTTTTGGATTTATTTAAATAATTATTTTAACCCTTTTTCTAGGTCACTGCTTTTTCTTCATCTTGTTTTTCACATTTTTCAAGAATTCTTCTCCTGCAACTTTTCGTGGCTTCAGGCTCTTCCTCCATCACTTTTTTTTTTGCTTAAGGCTTTTCTAGTAAGTTTCAGAACATGCTTCGTTTCTCGTTTTTCATTATTCATTCATTCATTATTTATTTATTTATTATTATTATGGATATTATCATTTTCCCACCAAAGTTATTCTGACATATCATGTCAATGCTACGGTTTGGTAAAAGTAGCATTTTACTACCAAACGTTTAAATTATTAGTATTTTCCCACCATTCCGTTAAAACTCAGTTAATATTTAATAGAAAATGCATAAAAAGTCGATTTTACCCCTGGAGCGTTAAAGATGATTTTACCCTTTAAAAAAAAGGAAGAAACAACAAAAGATGATTTAATTACCATATTACCCCCATAAAGTAGCCGTTACATTCAAATTACAGCTACTTTTGTGCTTATAAAAGTTGGCTGCTATTGCCTCCTTAAGCCATTTTAACACCCACTACACCAGCAACCTCAATTCAAAGATTAGAAACCCTATTTGAGCACCAACAACCCCAACTGAAAAAGAAAGAAAATAGCAACCTAGCAACTCAAAATTTAAAGCACAGCTACAACCCACTGTAAACATTTCAATACTACTGCACTAGCATGCCCAAGACATTTTTAAACACCAACAAGTTCATTTTAACACTAGTAATCAAGCCATTTCAACAATACAACCCCATTTCAAAAAGTCAGAAAATAACATGCCCAGCTCAAAGACAACAAAACCAAACATACTTTATCATTCAAAGACAGCAACAATAAGCCATTGTTAACACTACATTTCATCCAAGCTAAAAAAATCCAGCTCTTCTCAATATTCATAAAAACCAAACATACTTTTAGCCTTCATACACATAAATTCAAACAAAACAATGGCCTCTAATAGTAACTTAAGTGTTAATACCAGGGTTCGAGCTAAGAAAAATGTTGAAGTTACCTGCTACCCTGAATACTGCAATTGTGGAGTACAGGTATGTGCGATGGTATCTACTACCTCGGCAAATCCTAATAAGATCTTTTGGACATGTAGGCTTAAAATGTGTAATTTTTGGCAATGAGTAGCAAAAGAAGATATGGAAATGCGTAACACTATATCCGTTAATGGCATGAACCTAAATGAAGATGAATGAACGGCTACGATGCATTGAAGTGAAGCTAAAATTGATCATAGTTTTTATTTGTGGCCTTGTGATAGGCTTATTTATGAGGAAGTAATGTAATAAACATGAAAAAATATTATAGCGATCAATCATTGTAGTTGAAGATGTAATGAAAATCGAAAGTAATCAAAACAATTTGTGCATTCAAAATACATAATATAACAGTAGTGAATACACCAATAACAGTTTGTGGATTCTAAAAACATAACAACAATGTAATGCACTAATATAAAGTCTGTGCATCCAAAATACGTAATAGCACCCTAATGCTAATATTTCACAAAGCATCTAATATTTGTGAAGCTTTTGAGCCTTGAGGTGGATTCGGAGAAACATTATCAGTTTTATATTGGTCTGGACAAAAATATTATTACCTCATTATCTAATACAGCAATAGCTATTTGCAGACATCAAACATTAATTTGAAATAGTAACAATACCTCTTGTACCTCTAGTTATCATTCTTCTATTGCCTCCTCTTACTCCATCACCTTTTCCTCTTGCTTTATTACCTTTTTGGCCCCTTCGGCCTCTATTATCTCTTATTCTTCTATTAGCAATAAAGCTCTTTTATGAACCACCTACAGCCTATTTAAATTTAAATATATAAATAATCGAATTATCAATATTCACAACAAACTAAAAATTATTTAATGAATAACAATAAATGAATTACCATTTTTTGGTCCTCCTCGAAGTACTTGCTGCATTAGAACTTTCTCTCGGCCCACTAACTCCTTATTTAAAATTACATTGATAACAATAAAAAATTAAGTTCAATACACGTAAAAGCAATTAAAACAATAAGTTCAATATACTGTTACCTGATTTTGGGCTCTTAATTTTCTTGCTACCAATGGCCTTAATGTGTATTTCCTAACATTGTGGTTCATTCCACCACAAAAGGAACAACAGATATAAAATGATCTTTTTTTTTTTTTTGGCTTAGTGGCTGCTCTTTTCCTTGACTTTTTTGGTCTTCCAATCTTCTTGGTAATCTCAGGTGGAGAGAGCTTGGGCCTAGCACAAGGGTCCCATGTAACCTTGTCAAGAATTGGCTTGAACATCACTACATATGTGTTCAAGTACGCCTCTTTGGTGAAGTACTTTGGTAGATACTCTGCTGCCATGTGTCTCGCATGACTAATTGCAGCCATAACATGAGTATAGAGGATTCCAGCTAGCTCCCAATAACCACAATCACAGGACCTGCTCATGAGATCAACAATAAACCTCCTTGCTGGATAATAACCATTGTCTTTAACCTAAAAAAAAATTGAATAATGATTAAAAGAAGCACATACAAAACAATTATAAGGAAAATAAGTTAGAATCATACTTGAAAGTGCAGATCCCCAGAAGCCATTACATTCATCTTGTTTCCAGCTTCATATGCAATATCCAATTCTTTTTCCACTCTAGGTGGAATGTTGGTCTAAGATTGTGCTTTTTTTTTTTCATTTCCGTCAATAGTGTCATAAACATGCATATAATTTCTTCAAGCATGGTCAAGCAAGGCTTCTCTCTGTGGGGATAATATCCAACTATTGAAACACTCTAAATTGTTGTTAGTTGTACGGTTCACTTTGCAATTCTTGTCATGCTCATGTCTTGACCAAGTAAACTCAGCAAGTTCAGTCTCTAGCAACTGTCATGCCTCCAACTTTTGTTTTTTAGCTTTTCCATTGTAATTGTGTAATCATACTTGTTAGTGCTACTGATAGCCCTCCAAAACATATTTCTCAAACTAACACTAGGATGTTCTTTGCAGAAGTTAGCATATACGTGTCTAGCACATAGTCTGTGATATGCAGTAGTCCACGTCATCTCAATAGCCCCTAATAAACCATTTTGCCTATCCATGCAAAATGTAATTTGGTCTAATCCATTATCAAAATATTTTTATCGTGGTCCTAAAGATGAAATAGGTTCATCGTTCACCACCACGAGGTTTGAAGATAAGGGCATTTTTTACAAATTCCTTCTTCGATGAAAAAGGACCAGTTTAGGGAGTGGTCAATCAACCGTCCTGTTATAGTTATTGGCTAGTGGTGTAGGAGGAGCATAAGGAATCCTATGTTCTCAGTTACGTCTTTCGAAAAAAACTTCGTAAGTTTGTATTCCTTTTGGTCGTGCTATATGTGGATTCATATTGCTTTGCTTTTTGCGTTACTCAATTTTTTTTTTTTAGCCAGGCCTATTATTGATCCTTCTTTATTGGGTGCTCAAGTGGCATACCTGGAGAGGAATTTTTGGGGAAAAGATTAATTTCACGTCATTATTTGAAATGCGTTGGTCGATTTAATTATGTTCGTCGTGTTGATAGCTTGTGTTTGGGAGGAGGTTACATTGTTTTCTCCCTTAGGCTTGCCCGCCTTTCGAGTAATAATGAAATAAATAGGATGTGAGGAAAATACTTGACTTATATGTGGCTTGGCGAGGATGAGAATCCTGTCATTCCTCTTCCGGATGGGATTCCTATTGACTTAGGGGCCAATCAGCCTATATAAAGCCCAAGGTCCCCTCCCTATGGGTCTAAGGAATTGTATATTCCAAGGAAGGTTAATAAAAAGAAAGCAAAACTTAAGGAAAAGATTCATATTGAAAGACAAAATAGCGAAACTAGTGAGGTTGCTAAGAAACGATTTATGGAGAAATATGATGTTCTCATCTGAGGGGCTTCATTTGGGCGTAGGAAGACAATGGCTAATCTTACACAAAAATTCATAGAGAGAAACCTAGAAATATTGGTCTACGAAAGGAGAAATATTCTGATTATTTGATAGGGGTGCAAAAGGGCGGGCTAAGCAAAGTTCTTCTTCTAACTAATTCTAATGAGTCGGAATCCAATAGTTTATAAGTTCCTTTGCTTCTACTTATGTTGTTATTTTATGTATACATATATATTATCTTCTTAATACATTTTTTGTTTTCAGAAAATCATAATGAATATCTTTCTCGATCCACCAAAGGAGTAGTGACGAAAGAGGACCATAGTAGTGGTGGCAAGGAAATATTTCGATGCTTAGACCCATAGGGAAGAGACCTTGAGCTCGATATAGGCTCATTGTCCCCTAAGTCAATAGGAATCCCATCTAGAAGAGGAGTGTCGGGATTCTCATCCTCGCTAACCACATATAAGTCAAGTATTTTCCTCGCATCCTCACTTATTTCATCATCACCAGGAAGGTGGGCAAGCCCAAAGGGAAAACAATGTAACCTCCTTCCAAACACAATCTATTAACATGACAGACATAATTAAATTGACCAATACGTTTAAAAAAAAAACGTGAAATCAATTCTGTAACACACGAAAAATCCTTTCCCCAAAAATTCCTCTCCAGACATAGCACTCGAGCACTTAATAAATGAAGATCAACAATAGGCCCAACTAAAAAAATAAATAAAAATTGAGTAACGCAATAAACAAAGAAAAATGAATCCATATATAGCACGACTAAAAGGAATGCAAACTTACGAAGCTGTTTCCGAAAGGCATAACTAAGTACATAGGATTCCATATGCTCCCTCCTACACCAATAGCCAGTAACTATTACAAGACGGTTGATTGACCACTCCTTAAATTGGTCCTTTTTCATCGAAGAAGGAATTTTGTAAAACACGCCCTTATCCTCAAGCCTCATGGTGGTGAACCATGAATCCTTTTCGTCCTTAGGACCGCTATAAAATTTACGTCTATAACATATTAGGAAATTATACAAGGAGAGGAAATGAGACCCTTTAAGAGCTAAATTAGTGGCAACAAAAGCTTGTAATAGTATTAGAACACAAGGGTTAATCATCAAGGGTGAAACCCCACAACGAGAAAAAAATCTAGAGGAGGAATAAGGAATGATAATACCACAATTTGTTGGCGGTAAAGTAAAATCGACTCCCTATCGATTCCCGGTTCTATAATATCAACATTATCCGAAAGCTCTCTCAACTGGACATCAGGCCCAAGATTCACATATTCCATAAATCAGTCAAATGAGAGCCTCTCTACTCCAGGGGCAACCATGTTCCTTTAAAAAAAAAATTCAAATTGAGAAAAATTGAAAGCCGAATAAAAAAAAGAGCAGAAACAAAAAAAAAACAACAAAAGCAAAAGGCCACGAAGAGGAGGAACACACAAAAAAAAAAGAGCAAAACAAGGAACAAAAAGAAAGAGAACCGAGGGAGGAAACTAATAAAAAAAAAAAGCAAAAGGAGGTGAGAAAGAAGAACAAAAAATAAAATGATAATAACAATAATAAATAATAAATTAATGATAACAAAGCATGTTCTGAAACTTACTGGAAAAGCCTTGAGCAAAAGAAAGTGATGAAAAAAAGTAAAGGCCTTGAAGCCACGAAAAGTTACGGGAGAAGAATTTTTGAAAAGTGTGAAAAAGAAGACAAAGAAAAAGCAGTGACCTAGAAGAGGGGTTAAAATAATTATTTAAAAAAATCTAAAAGGGCTAAAAGCTCAAGTAACCTATTACTAATGAAGTTAAAAAGGCATTCTTGTTAACCACTGTTGTGCAAATTTTAACGTACTCGCAAGCGCACGAATCTATTGTAGTATAGACTAATGGTGACGAGTGTCGATCCCACGAGGAGGTGGATTTTAATTGTGTGTAGAATTAATTTTGTAAATGGGTGATTGGATTTGTGGTGGAAATGATTTGAAATATGCTAAAACTTAAATTAAAATGGTGAGAATAAATTCTAAAATTGGAATTGAAATGGCGAGAATAAATTGAAGAGAATTCTATTAAAATGACGTACTTGGGTATCTGGATCCGTATCAACATGCATCATGGGCTAAATAATTTGTATTAATGCCAATTAAATCATGAGGGGGGAATCCACACCTCATGAACCACGCTCTAATCAATATGGTGCTAAGGGCTTATCGTGCCAAATAATAATAACCTTGTACTAGAGGGCTGGTGAAACCAAAGCGGTACTAGACAAGATTAGTATTATTTGTCGACGAGAAGTCAAAACATCCACAAAAATTAGAGGGGAAGAGAAAATAAATTTACCAAATAAAGCCCATGACACATGTTGAGACTTCACCTTCAACCCAAGCTTAAAAGAAAATTAGCCACTCATAATTGAACTAGGGGCAAAATGAAAATTTATTAAAATACGAAGAAAATACAAGATGGAGAAGGAATTACAGAAAATGGATCCCAAAAATAGATTCAGAGCTATCAAATTGGGGGGGAGAGGCCCCCTTTTTATAGATACATGGAGTAAATCATGGCCATCGGATTAAAAACACTTTGGACGCTCAGGATTGCGCCACGTCATTAGTCATCAGTACGCGGTTTGACAACGCTAATGAACAGTAACACGGTTTGACCCTGATGAACAGTAACGCGGTTTGGTTGAAAATAATCCTGTGTAATGCATGTACCGTACGCGAGATTTTTCGTCCACTGATATGCTGCCACGTCACCATCAACAGTACATAAGAATTTTAGCCCAACAGGATCGTGACACCTCATCAGTCAATGCCACATTATTGGTCAATGCCACGTCATCGATCCGTCTATATGAACAGTATTGTGAACAATAACATAGACAGTACCGTACACGTGAATAGTACCGTACATGTGAATAGTGTCATTTTTCCTTTTATGCTCCTCCTAAGGTTTTCGACCATTCTGAGTTCAAAAGTGATGTCCATTTTGCCGTCTGATCTCTCCTTTATTGTGAAATGACTATAATACCCTTAAAATACATAAAATACTTAATTAAAATAAAACACATGTAATTAAATCATAAGAAGGTTAAATACGTAAAAGTAAGGGTTGTTAGTAAGACTTGAAATGTAAAATGACGGTTTTCTCCTTTATAAATATGCATTTTCTAACACTCAACAACCACGTCAGCTGGTAATTAAATATTCACATATAATGTGAAACTTAAAAAAAAAACCACGTGGTCGTGGGTTCGATCCCCACAGACGGCGCCAATGAAGAAAACAAGATTTTACCTTCACACATACTTTTGATTTTTGGAGAACTTGTGACACTTGTTGAACTCAAATCCGGTGTGGTAGGTACCTGAAAAAGGCTCTGACTCCCAAGTCAGTGTTTGACTTTTAGATCTAATGGAAGTGAGAACAATAAATAAGATTAGGGTTTCCTTGGCTAAGGAGGGATCTCTTTTTTTTGGTGAGATAATCCCTATTTATAGTTGATGGATGACTGGGTCTAGGGTTTTGGCTTGGTCTCTCTCCTTGATGACACGTGGACGTGAATTTGTTCGTAGGGAAATGAATATGTTTATCCCGAACTTACGTCATTTATTCCGTGTCTATGTGCTTCCTTACTCCTATGATCTTGGGCGTGGTTCTCTCAGACCCTGGAATCCCAGAATTAGAATGAGTTTTTGCTCTTACTTATTATCGTAGGTTCCGGGAGAATTTTATTGCAATGTTACTTTCTCCGAAATATATTGGATATAATTTATTTACTTATTTGATTTTCTAGGATAGTTTCTTTCTTTCTTTTTTATTTGGACACTTGGCGTAATTTGGTGCCTCTAAGTTATAGCACATACAAGAGACTTGACATAATTTGGTGCCTCTAAGTTATGGCACAGACAATATCATTAAAATTTCAAGATAATTTATACAATCAGGTAAAAGTAAAACTTAAAAATGAACACATCCATAAAAGTCACATGGAATAAATCATCAAAAAAATAATCGTCATCAATCTTCAAGCATTTATATCAGTTGTTATTTATATTATTTTTAAATATTATAATAACTGTTATTTGCATCCATATCATTACAATTTAAATTTTAAATGCACTTACTAAAAATTTTAAAAGAAACAAATAAAAATAAAAATGGAGATTGATGAGGGAATGAATATTTTACCAAATCTATATTTATTCCTAATAAAATATTCGGTATTAAATTTTTCTTGTCTCTTTTTAAAATAAAAAATAATTATTTTCATATCTTTTTGAAATGCCGAAAGTCCCTCAAGTCCCTCAAGTCCCTATCCTTGTGCAAATTTTTACTATCCCTAATCAAAGCTCATACTAGTGATTAATTTTTTTGCCATTCCTAATCAAATCTCACAATGGTGATTAATTTTACTGAAACCCAAAAGCAAAAAGGTTTTTATAGAATGAAGGAAACTATTTATTACATGATGTAACTCTCAGCCGCTCTTACTAACTAAAGATGATAAAAATAATAATATGATTAACTCTATTGACTACAAACATTCACACGAATTTCATTCACATCTGTTAAAAGAGGAAGCTAGGGCTTTTATTTTTTTAATCAAAATCAAGTTTATTTCTAATTGAAGAATATTATTAAAAGGATCATTTAATTTTATTATTTAAATATTTATTTATTTATTGATATAATAAATAAAAGAATAAAAAATTAAATAGAACACACAGTCAGAGTTTCCAATGAAGTCGTATATAATCACAAATTAAAAATTTAAACACAAGATAGTTGTTAATATCTGAATATCTGTCGTCTGAACTTTTTTTTGGAAAAAAGAGAAATAAATACCCATGTGAAGCTCACCAATCACCATTTAATAATTCATAAAAAAATGATATATTAATTCTTGATTATGGCTTGAGTGACACACTTGAAACTTGACAGTACATAAATAAGAAGTGGTGAAGGCTTAATTTGTTGGGATTATATGCTCTTTTAAAGTATATTAATTTATTTTTTGATTAATAAAATATTTGAGATATTTTTAATTGCATAAATACATATTGAAAAATGTCTGTTTAATCATATTATATGTATTTATGTGATCATCATATGGATTCACAGAAGACACAAATACAATTTATCTTATGATTAAATAAATTTAGTTCACGGTTGATAAATAGAGTTGAGCGCTCTATTTATGTTTAGACTGTAGTAAATTCATTGAATGATTTATCTTAATCATGTATGAATTTACTGATGCAGTTTGACTACATTGAACTGGATCACATATGAGATTTAATTAACCTTGAAATGACTGTTAGACTTATTAAATCTCATAGGCATTGATTTTATTGTAATCTTAATTTTGAGTTACTTATTAAATTTCATAGGCATTGATTTTACTGTAATCTTAATATTGAGTTAATTATGATTTCATGATTGTAATTGTTATTGCATTTGAGTTACCAATAGGCACGACACATATTTGTAGTCAAGATTACCCGGTATCTTGGTGGGAGCAATTATGAGTATTGAAGTTATAGATTGACAATATAAAATTTGTACAACACATCTCTTGATGGGTTTTCGGCACTTGATCATAAAATTCTCTGGCCAGAGTGTGTTAACATATTTAGTATGTTGAAAATGATCATTAGAGAAAACCAGTAAGAATCAAGGAACAAGATGTAATTAAATTGATTGGACAATTGAGATATCGATTTAATTAATGATGTGGTACAAAGGATTGTGCAGTAAAGAAATCAATATGGCTTGAGACGAATTATTATTCGAGCATACAATTATGAAGGTCAGTTCCAATCTTTTAGTGAAGTAGATTTGGAATTAAATAATTGGGCTAGTTTAATTACAGGCCTAATTATTGTAGCCACTATTGTATGTTCCCAAATGATCCCCGGGTTAGTTCATTTTATTGACTGCACCACTACTGGATTAATAAGCAAGATAACTAGTTATTTGGGTCAAATGTCTAAATATATCATTTAGTGAGAGGTTCTATTTAATATGCTTGTATGTAAGGGGCTTTATGTTATTTTACAAGATGGGCCCCCTATAGAAAAAGCAAGTAACGTGGCTTTTGATTTTCATTATTTAGAGCCTAGGGTTTTCACTAAAGGGAGATATAAAAAAGGTTTATTTTCTCTAAAGAAAGAGAGAGCATCCACTTTATACTGATCAGAGAAAAAAAATTTTCTCTTCATTATTGAGAGAAAAATTTTCTTGTGCTAGTTGCTTTAGTGGTGATAAAGGTGCCCACACGTCAAGTGCAGATCAAAATTGAGTCATAGCCTGGAAGATTATTTGGTGGCGAATCGTGATCTAACATGAGTGGTGGTGACGGATCGTGGTCTAACAGGAGTGGTGGTGATGGATCATGATCTAACAGGAGTGGTGGTGATGGATCGTGATCTGAGAGCCTAAATCATTTCAGTGGAAAAAACCAAATTAGATTTTCAAAGTACGATTTCTGGATTACAAATTCTTATATATTGTATGAGAGCGATTCTAAAAGTTTTTATAAAAATTTAAAAAAAAAATTGATTTTTCTCCAATATAATTATCATACACATACTTATGTATATATACTGATATTTGCTATTAATTTTTTCAGTACTGGCTTCTTCGACTTTCTTCTTCCTCAGAGCTTTTGCTCTACTCAGTGTAATAATCTTCACAGCTATCGATCACCGTACAAGAAATATTAATATTGATGACAAGCAGCAACTTGGGATAAGTTTACGTTGTTACACGGCCCGCACGATCCGTACACGCTGCACTGATCAGAACATGATGATGATGGCCAACAATGCTGCCGCCGCCACTAATGATAATGCATCAGACTTCAGATGACGCTGCCCAAAAGCCCTGCTGTACCCCAACTGTTCGTGACTGCTGCAGAAACGACACACTGATCATATTGCTGCTGCTGCTAAAGCATTGGTTATTGCTCCGGCAAAATCCTAGATAACTGAAGCTACATAGCTCATCACTCCCTCATCACGTACATTATCAATGTTTGTTTCTACCATTAGGTCTGTTTGATTTTTCATATAATATCCGTGTGTTGGTGTGTTACTGTTTAATTAGTGTGTTTGTCAAAATAACGATGGGGGTATGCGTCTGATGTGAGAATAAAATTTGTGTTTAATTTGCTCTTTGTTAGTAAATATAAAATCCAATTATTAGTAGTACCTTCCATCGGACTAGCGAAATATATCCTGAATTCACATAGCCCAAGCTAAAATTACTTCAAACTTTGAAAAGAAGCGATTTTTGTAGTAGCCACTTGGCATAATTTTACCCTCTCCCTCTGGTCACTAGCATTGTCACATCAGGCTTGGCAATTGGCAAATTTGGTATCATTATCGGGATCGGCCTGCGGTACTCCAATGTTACCGTGCCACTTCTTTTTGTCTTTTGTTACAAATTTTCATATAACTCATTTCACTCATTTTTATTTAAACTTTACTTCACAAATATTAAGTTAATTTCAACTGCATCCATATAAACATTTTAGTTAGCACCTTATACTATTTATTATTTATAAATTTTTATTCTATATTACACCTATATAACAATACCCCCTCTGTGAACCGAAATGCCCATACCGAACCCACAAACTTGACCCAGATGCTATTTTCATTTCCGACCACTTCACTGGCCAAGGTTGGTACCGATCGAAAGATCGTGCGACACCGGTCATCTCCATGCCATCCTTGTCGCCGAAAAGAATTTGGAAAGTTGTTGATTGAAGCCGCGAAAAGCCGCGGAACCGCCGCTTCAATTCGCCGCGATTTCTCCGGTTTCCGATGACGCCACCACTTGGTTTTTGTTCCCCACAATTCCCTCTATATTTTTTGACCAATCACAACCACCGGGGGAGCCGATTTATCATTGATCGGTCGTTGAAGGATTCACAGCTTTAGGAGCTTGATTCGACGCCATCACCACGCGCGTGGTAGGTCACCACCGCCACTGTTAGACTCAGCTCGGCCAGAAGTATCTAACTCGAGTTTCTCGTCGCCGTCAGTTGAATTCCAGTCACTGTTGGTCGGCATGGGCATTTCGGTAATGTTCATATGGATGCAATTGAAATTAACTTAATAGTTGTGAAGTAAAGTTCAAATAAAAATGAGTGAAAAGGGTTATATGAAAATTTACCATAAAAGACGTAGTGCCATACCACAGTGATACCGCAGGCGGATCCTTATTATTGATCAGATCAGTCACACAACATCATTTTAGTCCACCTAACAGATTGCACAAAATGATATTTCGTTGCAAATATATCCTATGCAAGATTCCATTAAATGTAACAATACTTCATGTAAAATGCTTGTTCTGAAAGTTCTAAATTTTTGAACGTCACAGTACTTGGGATAATAAACTAATACCAACAATTTCAATAACTTATTTCTTTACGGAAATGAAGAAATAAATAAACAGGGTGGACAGAGCTTTAATCGGCTATTATCAAGTAAGCGGATTGTAGAGATATGTGTTAATCAAGGGAATTTTGGTAAAACCATAGTTTTTATTACGACGAGAATCGGTGTTTTGAAAAACTATCAAGGCATCGGGGACAGGCTTTTCCGATGGACCAATCTAATTAATTAAAACAAGTTGTTGGTTTATTGGGGACTTTGTGATGGTGAATAGAGGCCGTGGTTTGAGATGTTTTGGAAATTTTGCATCCGGGTCCACTTTCTTTATGAGTTTGGGACACCCACGTTCAGTAATTTTTACTGATATTGAATCTAGTTCTGTTTAATGTATATAATGAATGAATTCGGTGGTTGTAATTTATCTCTTGAATTCTAAGAAAGAATTAAATAACTTGTCGAATAGCAATATAACATTGACTGTTGATTTTTTCTTTTCAAAGCCATTTTTGGTTTTCTCTATTTTAATTATTGAGCTTCAATTGTGTACTTCTTTGACCTTAGGGTGCGTTTGGCACACTGTATTGCATTATGTTGTATTGCATTATTTTAATATTGGTGTATTATATTATGTTGTATTGTATTAGAACTGTATTATAATAATGCTATACAATGTTTAGTACTACATTATACTATATTATTTTTTTGTAATTAATTTAAATTAAATATTATATTATATTAATATAATATATTTAAATTGTATTAATATTTTATATTATTATTAATTTTAAATTAATATTATTGAAATTTATTCATATTTAAATATTTTTTATTAGTTGCAATAAGTTATAAATTTATTGATAAATTGTAATGTAAAAATAATAAATAAAATAATATTATTGAATAATAAATTATTTGTTTATTAATTTATATTAATAATTATAATATAAAAATTAAAAAAATTGTGTACTTCTTTGACCTTATTGCATCGATGTTGGACTTCAATTGTTTATTTCTTTGAGCTTATTATTAGTGTTGCGCTTTAATTGCACGTATGTCTATTTTGAACCATATATAATATTAAATCCCAGAAATACATACTGGTACATCAGTATTAAAATTATTTAATTTCGAGTCTGTTCGTATTTTCACAAAATCAGAATCTTAACATATTGGTTTGGCTCTTTAAATGGTTGTTCTCCGAACTTTCAGTTGCATCGTTTTAAGAGTTCGAGCTTGCAAACGAAATGGACGAAGAAAAATAGAAGAAGCTTCGACTGAACTTATACGTGTAGATAGAAAGAGTTTAGGTTAAAATTGGGCCAATCGTACCAACCCAATCGCTTTTTAACTGTGGGTTGGTTTGGGTTTGATTTAAGTTTTCTGGTGGAAATGTTTTTGTTTTGGTAAATTTAATTATATCAATATATCAAAATTATAATAATTATTAATTATTACACATATTAATTATTAAATAAATAATTCAAATATGAAAAAAATATTTTTTAAAAAAATATAATGGATAAAAATTATAAATAATAAATTTTGCAATAAAATTCATCCTAAATCAAATAATACTATGAAATCATATAATAAGTTTTTAAGATATGCTTGGTAAATTACTCATCCAATTGTGATTGTATATGGAAATGACAAAAATATTGGTATTTATATTTCTTTCTCAAATAAATAACACTTAAATTTTATTCTAAAATTGTTTAATACAAAATTTTGTTTACTTTTTTTTATCTGTTTATATCTAAGAAAAAAATTAATTAATATTTAATATGATAATTAAAGCTATTTCTTAATTAATTACTAAAATTTTTATTTAGTTCATTTTTAGCTCAAGATTAATTTAGAACTTATAGATAGAAAGAGTTTTAGGTTTGAAATGCAGAAATTATATAATTTCGAAATGAGTTCAGT
>NW_006262339.1:8953687-8957881 GCF_000493195.1 Citrus x clementina | reverse complement strand
TATAATAAATTTTTCATCATACAAGTAAAAAATTATATCAATATAACTTTCAAGATATAGCAACCAGTATTTACCAAACACTTTATTATTAAACTACAACTGCTCATCCTCAATTTCAAACGCACTCAATTTCAAACGCACTGTTTACGTGCACTAACTTCAAACTCAATAAAATGAAACTGACAGGTCAACAACTAAATTTGAACAAAGATAATTTAATATAGTACCTTTTAAACTATAAATGTCCGTCTTTAATTCTAAACACACCGTTTACGTGCACTAACTTCAAACTCAATAAAATGAAATATGCACCGCTTACGTGCACTAACTTCAAACAAATTAAAATGAAATTGACAGGTCAACAACCAAATTTGAACAAGTACAATTTGTTTTTGGGTTGAATTGATTTTTTTTTTGGTAATTTTTAAAAACCTCCCCTGAGGTTTGGGCTTATTGCAAGTAGATGTCGACAATTTATTTATTTATAAAAAACCTCCTATCGTCAGTTAACTTTAACATTGACCGTTAGTTGACTATGCAAAGACAATATTACCCTTAACAACAGTTTGTAGATAGAAATAACTAAAAAAAAATTAAAATTGTTGGCTATTTTACCCTCTTTAAATTATTGATATTTTCTTAAAGTTCCTACAAGAAAGATAAAATTAAAAATTTGAAAAATTCTCTTTAAATTATTGATATTTTCTTAAAGTTCCTACAAAAAAGATAAAATTAAAAATTTGAAAATGAAATAGTTATAATCTTTACCTATGATATTGTAAATCTTTGGAATTGATAAGGATAAAATTGTCAAAAAATAGGGTTTGTGCTTTTCACGCCAATAATTTTAATTTTTTTTTAGTTATTTCCGTTTACAAACTGTTGTTAAGGGTAATATTGTCTTTGCACAGTCAACTAACGGTCAATGTTAAAGTTAACTGACGGTAGGGAATTTTTTATAAATAAATAAATTCTCGCCATCTACTTGCAACAAGCCCAAACCTCAGGGGAGGTTTTAAAAAATTACCCTTTTTTTTTTCTCAGCTTGGAATTCATTAAATTAGAAAAACCGAGCTAGTATTAATTGGTTACAGATCCACGAAAAATGAAATCACGCGGGGACAGGGCAACGCTAGAAATTCGATCCACAAGCGGGTGCATCGAATATGAAAAATTATTTAATACAAAAATTAAAAATTTATACAGCTACAGTATATATTACAGTTTTGAAATGAAATTATACACATTATATCTACCCTATAATAGTGAAAAAAAAGTAAAAAGAATGAAACGCTTTTTTTATTTAAACTATTAATTTATTTGAATAATTTGTATGTCATTAAATCCTAATTAATGTGAATTTAATTGATATTATAATTTTTTATTTAATTACTATGTGATTTGATTAGAACGAAACAATTGCAATCCGCATTGCATGTTAATATGAATTTGTGTCAAATCTGCATTCTAACCATAGTCCATAGACACTGAGTTGGGATTTCATTAATTTACGGATTTGATTAGACTAAAAAAAATCCATTTAAGTAAAATTAGTAAAATCTGACATAATTTATTTATCGACACAAACATAACATAAATTAATTAATTAAAATTAATAAATTAGACATGAATCTATCTATATCAACTCTTTTTTTTTATAATTGAGTTAAGAGTTTAAGGGCTTACTTATTAAAGATCTGAAATTTGAAATTTTATTAATTTTAGATTTTTTTAGAATTTACTTTTTTTTGGTAATTTATGTCTGATATTCAAACATTTAAGTTTGAAAAAAATAATTTTTTATGATTTTTATCTAAATAAGAAGACATGAATGATAAGTAAATATTATATTTAAAAAATATCTCTAAAAAATATATTTATTTCTTAAACTATAAAAACTAATCTCTTTTTTATTTTGCTTTACGAGTACATGAATGTCAAATAACTAACTTATAAAACAAACAAGATACTACTTATATTAAGATATTAAAAAAATAAATTTGTCATTCAAATATTTTTATTAGGCTCATTCCAATTTTAAAAAAAATTCAAATTCATTCAATTAAAAATAAAAAACTAACTAAAGCTCCATTTGTTACAGCTTTTCAAATAGAACTTTAATAAATAGAGTTTTTACCAAAGAAAAATTTGTTGTTTGGTTGTCAATATGAACTTTTATTAAGAAATAATAAAATTACTTTAATAGATAAGTTTTTTAAAGTTATGTTATGAAAAGAATAAAATAAGATTATCAAATAAGCAGAGAATATTTTAGATATTTTAATATTTAAAAAAACTTTTTAACTTCTACTCCTTAAAGCCCAACATTTGAGCTTTTACTAGTAAAGATAAAATAACTTTTTTAAGCTTCAAAAGCTCTATTAGAAAAACAACCAAATAACAATAAAAATTATTTTAAAAGTTTACTGGGATTGAGTAGGATTATTGGCACCCCTCCAAATACATCTTAAACCCCATTTAATTATGTTATAATTTTACCCTTTATTAAAATTACATAATAGAAAATTTTCTAATTAAACCTCCACTCAAAAGTCAAATAATTTTTTCCTTTATAAAATCTAACATTTTAGAAATTAAAAATGTTGTTTTTTCCTCTAATTTTAGGGTAAGAAATTTACCATCGATAGCTACAATAGAGAAAATGAAAACCCATTAATTTTCTTTTAAATAGAAGAGACCTCATTGTTGAAATAGGGTTTAATAATAAAAATTAAAGAATGAGGTTTATACAAAAGTTTTAATTAAGGGTATTCTGTTATTGATGGAGGTGTTAAAAGAATTATATAATTTTTAAAACATTTTAATGGGGTTAATTAAGAAAATGGGTGTTAAGAAATATTTAGAGGGGTGCCAATAGTCTTATTCTGTGAGATTAAATAAATATTTATGTTCATTAAATAAGTTATATCAATAAAAGTACTAAATCACTTATCCATTAATAATTAATTATTTTACGGTGTTGAATTTGTGTGCGATCTGCAAAATCAGTTCTGTGAACCCCTACTCTCATAGTTAAGAAGGATTGTGAGAGTATGAGTTCGAGTTTTCACGAACTCAAAACTTTCTCAATTAAGCATTATGTATGATTGTGTGGAGTTTATTTGTAAGTCTTTCTCCCTTGCGAAATGCGAATGGAATAGAGACATCACTCGTTTGTGAGGGTTACTTATCTAGACATATACTTTATAAATTTAATATAATAATGTAAGTCTCAGTTATATATATCTAATTATAAATATTAGTGTAATGTCTATTGTAATAACAGTTATAAATATTTATGTAATATAATAATTTGATATGTAATCAATATTAAAAAAAAAAAAAACATTGAAGCTTTAACCAGTATCTAACCAAACGTGAGTTGGTATAGTCGGCGAGGTCTAATTGACCAAACACGTATACAATATTTTGTCCACTATTATTGGCGTAGAAGAAAAGAACCATTATCTTATTCAAATATTAAATTTTATAACCAAACAAAAAAGGCAGAAAGGGACTCTCTTGAAAAATTATGAGCTATGGAGCCTGGACCACAACTCAATCAATCCTTAGAAAGCCAAGTCATTTAATAAGAGACTAAACTTATTTACCAGCTACTGTTCAAGAAAAAAGGTAAATCACTTGCTTGATCCTTCGAGTTGTCGAGGAGTTAGCGTCTCAATTTAAATTAATGAACCAATTAAGATCCCTGCGTGATAAATAAATTATCTCTTGCTTTGAATTTAAAAGTATTTTGAGATTGGATAGTTGTAACTTAAAAAATATAGTATTATAATTTTTAGTGAATATCAACTACCGTAATTTAGAAGTTATGTTAATATGATTTTTTACTTATATGATAAAAATTTATTATACTTTTAATAATTTTGTTAAAATTATTATTTAAAATTTTATTTATTATATATTATTAACTTTTATTTTATAGTTACAATTTTTTTCCTCAGCAGCTGTAGGTTAAAAGTTATGACACCTTAATCCTAAATAAAACCTAAACTTAGCCAAAATAGAATCTAAATATAAAAATATCAAATATAAATTGGATATCAATTAAAAGAGCAGTTTTCAAATTTAAGAAACCATTTTTAGTTCAGAAGCATCTCCAAGACATACGCCATACGGTAATTTATCCTTTTTAGAGGTCTCTTGAACCCATTTCTCTCTCATCACCACTTG
>NW_006262339.1:8939480-8952842 GCF_000493195.1 Citrus x clementina | reverse complement strand
CTCTTTTTTGGATTTTTTTCCTATTTGCTTTTATTAGTAAATCAGTATCTCTATTTTTTGTTTTCTTGATAATCATGAGTTACTAATTTTTTCCACAAATTTAAATTTTGTGGTTCGTAAAACTTAATTTCTTGATAATCATTAACTTCCATGGCTAAAAATATTTGGTAATTTTCATTTTTGAATGACGGACTTTGATCCTCTTAGTTTATGATAGCATAAAACTAGACCAATTATTTGCACTTTGTAGTTAAAAGAAAATATATGAAGGGATTGATGAGAATTAAGGAATTGAGAGTGAAAAGAGAAGAAATGATTAATTAAGTAATTTTATCAAAAATTATTTTAACAATAAAATTCTTAATTAAAAAGAGGGTGTAGAAAAAAAATAATGAGTTCAAATAACCTCACTTATTTATTTTTTTAGGGTCTATTTGGAATTGCTTTTGAGAGAGTCAAAATAGATTTTTAAAAATTAAATGTTAATTTTAGTGTTTTGTAAAATTTTTAAAAAAACATTTTTAAGAAAAATCGTTTCATCTTACAATAGCTTTTTAAAACATAATTTTGAGAATTAATTTTACACTTAATACAATTTCATTTATATTCTCATCTATATTATAAAAATCTAAAATTATCCTTATTAATTAAAAAATAAAATTATTAAATTTAAAGAGAATATTAATATTGGCAATTACATTGAAATAACAAAATAAAAAATAATTAATAATATGAAATATTTATTTTAGTTGTTTATTATTATATATACACAGTACAAAATATTAAATAAATTTTATTTAATTCATTCATTCACATTCTTATAGTAGCTTACAGTAAGATTTATCGAATAGATAAGACTGTTTTTTAAAATTCATTTGATTTTTAAAAATAAATTTTACTAAATATTTAATTGATATTCTTTATAACTAATTATTTTTACAGTATAAATAATAGTAATTATTTTAAAGAGTGATGATATGGCTACAAATTCTTGTACAAACTTATCTTGTACAAACTGATGTGGCATTAATTCATTGGTTGAATGAAAATATAAAATAATAAAAATAAATCATGTGGACGAAGAGATATTTAATTCAACCAATGAATTAATGCAACATCAGTTAATACAATATAAATTTATAAAAGAGTTTGTGGCTATATCATTACTCTATTTTAAATCCAAACTAGCCTTTACTAGAAGGTGGATAGATATCTCCATGATAAATCATAAATTTATCAATTCAAATCTAGAATAAATTTCGTATTATAATAAGTTAGGTTGTAATAACTGGAAAAAATAATTAAAAAATTTTCATGTTAAAACAAATCGATCATGATAGGAAGGTAGGAATAATACGATGATGATGATGATGATAAAAAAAAATGTTTAATAATGTAAAAGTAACGAGCTTGAGTTTAGATAAGTTAATGGAATTAGGGGGCTAAAAGAGTAAAATCGGAAAACACGTGATTATGTATAGTAAATACCACCATCAGAAAAGTCACAGTCTGTCTCTCTCTCGTTAACAAAAACAAAGAGACACAAAGAGAGAGAGAGAGGGGAGAGAGAGAGAAAGAGTGTGTGATAAAAGAGGCACAGTGACAGGCACAGCAGCCACAGCAATGGTGACTCTTCTGAATCCTGGTTCAAATCCATTCCTCTCTCAAATATTTCTCTCTATTTTTTTAAAATTAACACACACAAGCATTCACAATTCTTTTGTATTTGCACGTATGCCGTTCGTATAATTGTTTTTTATTTTGTTTCATTAAGCTTTTAGAACGTTAGATCTCTGTTACTCGAAACTGTTTGCACTGATCTGTGCTGCTGATAAATCTTTTTTTTTTTTTTGAATTTTTATTTAACAGAAAATAGAGAGAGTGAAGTCACTGGAGGCAGCGGTTCATCGATCACTTTGTGCAAATTTTGTTGTGAAAAATAACACAAAATACATGAATCGATCGATAAACCTCTGCATCCAGCGCTCACTCCAACTCTATTCATCGCTCCGTCCTCGCTTTTATTTTATTTCATTTAATTTTTCTGACTAATTGTAAGAAAAGAAAATAAAAAATTAATTAATGAATGAAAAATATTCATTTGTTGTCATATATTTTTGTTAAAGAAAAATTAAAATTAATGAGATAATCTTTGTTTCGGGCTATGCAGGGAGCTAATGGTAAATTCACTAATAATTTAATCTAGTCCTTTAGCCTCTGTGTGTGTGAGAGAGAGAGAGAGAGAGAAATTCAACCATTTCATTTATTTATTTTTTATTTTTTGGTTTATAACTTCACAAGGATATATTTGCTCAATGATTTTGTTTGTGAATCATGGTGATGATGATCTATTTTATTGATGCTCTGATCTAAAACAGACTTCTCAGAATGATTACGTGAATGCAAATTTATTTATTTTTTTTTTCCGCAAATTGTGGTGGATCATGTAATAGTGCTTTACCGAGTGATGTTTCAAGCAGTAGAAGCAGCTTCTTTCCCTGACTGGCCACCCATGCTCGAATTCGGGGGCTAGTAGTAGAAGCAGCTCTAGACTCATCTCGTTTCGTGTGATCATATGGGAACTTTCTCCTGTTAGAATTTTTATGAAAGCTAATATTTGGTAATGCTGACTTAATTGCTACCTTCCTGTGTTGTGGTTGTTGTACTCATGAAATGATTGCGGCATTTTTTAATTTCTGCGAACCTGTCGAGCTCCGGTTCCAGAGTGTTTTAATCATATAAATAATTTTTTCTGCCAATTGGTCGTCCATTTTAATCTGGGAAATTATTATTCTGGTGAAATTTACACGACAGGCTTCCAGAATAAATTCTATTCCAATTATATGTGTCATTTTCTTGATCATGTAGTCAAAAGTAAAGCTTAAGTTACTTGTTGCTTTCACTGGGAAGGAATAGGAAGGAAAGTATTTTTGGATAACAGCTTCCAAGTGGGGATAGAAAAAACACGTACTGTGACTGTCGTCATTGCTTCATTAAAAGAAGAATCTGCAATCTATCTGATGACTAGAAATGGAATCTGGTACCTAAATTCACTGAAACCAATTTCTGGATTGGATTCTGTATTCAAAAATAGAAATTGATTCCCTCGTCTAGCTAGCTAAGGAATCAATCAATCAGATATGAGGTGGGAATTCTGGTTCTGGGAATATAAGAATTCCAATTACTCCAAAAGGAAAATAAAAGAATCCCGGGAAACAAACATCAGCAAAAGTATATCCGCTCTCGGTAGTGTTTGTTATTCTTCTGTGTGTATTTGGTTTTAATTCGCTGCATGGTTGTACTTTGTATTGTACTCGTTTTTATCATGTTAATGAGAACTTTTTATTTGTATTTTAATTTTTTTTTTCGTTTGGTGACTCATTGGTTAAAGTGTGTATGTACTGATTTGACCGACGGAAGATTCAGGATTTTACAGGCTGTGTTTTGTTTTTGAATTTGAAAACACAAAATCTGAAGAACAGTAAACTTGGTTGATGTGTCTATTAATTTTAAATTTGTACTTTTCACGCTAGTCTTCCACGGAAAAATAATTCGGCATAAAAAGTTAAAACAAAACTTCGCTATCGTATTCGTCACTCGCTGCTTTGGTTTTATCCGCAAATAATTAAAACGGCGAGTTGGAATTAATATGTGATAAGAGGGCACGGGTGATGCTTTTTTAACGTGTCTCATTCCTCCGATATAGTTTATGGAAGCAATAATAGCCTTGTAGATAATGTAATCAATTATGACGATGACAAATGAATTAATTATGGCAATGTTGAAAACATAAGGGAAAAAAAAAAAAAGAAAGAGCTTAATGATGTTTATGATGGCTTCCATTGTTTTACAATTGCAAGGTGTTTTAAATAAACAAAATCAGTTTATATCATTAAGATAATCAGATGATGATGATGCTGATCAAATGAGATGGGCTATGGGGTCACACGTGTCTGATGCTCGAGAGTGGATATTATAGATGGGACAACATGTAATGTGCGTTCATTGTAAACCGTAGGAAATTGGATTATTCTCATAATGACTAATAATAACATTCTTCTCCTAATTTATTTGTTTGTCTTAAGAATTGATGCTTGAAGTCACAACATTAATAAAGTTTTTCAGAACGTATTTTTTATTTTTCAAAATTTGAACCAATATTAAAAATATGAAACTTTTAAACGCGCCCAAAATTAAGTTGCCCGATCGAATTGTTTAAAATTATAAATTAGTAAGCACACTGTGCTCTAATATTTAATATTCATGACGTTACATTTGGAGAAATAACCCATAAAATTGTTAATATTTGTAAGGTAAATTTTGAGTATCAAATTTAATAATATGATAATATATCTGCTAAACTTTTACAAGGAAAATGAGTTATCGAGTGCATGAGAAGGCACTCTGGTTTGCAAAAATTCTGTACTTTTGAAAAATAGTTTGTGATTGTAGTAACTAACGCAGCACAATTTATCTAATTTTATTGGGTCATAATTAACCAGCTAATTAAGGGCTTAAGTGGTCAAAAGTTTTCTTTACTGAAGCCTATGAAGTAACTAGTAAGGAAATGTCTATGTGCATAGATGGTAAATGTGAAGGATGTTCTGCTCTGGAGGAAATTCAAACACCTTTACAGGTTAAATTAATTTATACCATGATCAAGGTTGGTGATGGATTGGCTTATCATAAAGGAATATTAATTTACACAATTATTGGTTGAATAGTGTCGCGCGCTGTGACTACAACTTGTGTGTTGATATATATATATATATATATATATATATAAAACAAAACGCCAATCTGTTAATTCACTTTGGATACTTTAATGTCGTCCTACCCTCCCTCTCGCCCACCAAAAAAAGGGAAAAATAACGTCTTTGATCAAATTTGGTGTTTTGATTATTTATCTAACTTGTCTTGATTGTCTTGAATATCTTTTGTTTTGTGTATGAATGATCTTCCGGATCATCGCCATTAAAAATGATGTATACATGGATACTTGGGGCTCACATCAATATGTTTATATCACACTTATATAAATTATGATTTACTGGCTTCTTTCATCCGTATCATTCCTTTTCTTTAAAATTTTCAATTTCATGGCTGGTAAAAAAGAAAGGTTTGGATAACACTGTTAATTTACTCGCACGCATGTGCAAATCTAGCTGTACAAATTGAGCCAAGATACACACAATTCAGGACAGATGAGTGATACATGATAGCATAATTAAACCACATCTCATAATTTTGAACTCAAATGTAATTGAGTAAATTGTGTAAATGTTGTCCATTTTGAAACCCAAAATATATCTACTAAGTTAAGAGGCTCAAGGCTTATAAAATAGCTGAAACAATAGTCATTATCATTATGGAGTATTATGTCTTTCCCATCGGATCACAGGACCTCCTAGATTCAGTGAAAATAAAACAATAATAATTTTTTTTAGACATTGAATTGCGAGTTAGCTCTAATACAAATTGTACAATAGACTTTACATATATGTAAATTTAATTTAACTTACAAACGGACATCAACAGGCAACATAACTTTTTTTGCAACTGAAACTACACAAATCGAATTCTAATGATGGATTTAGAGATTCAAGTCCTCGAACTTCCTTGACATAGAGAAGCACTAAAAGAAGGAGCAACAACAACAGAAGAATAAACCTTAGAGCTGCCAAATGAGAGCCCGTTATCAAAATTACCATGGGATTTAACACTACAATCTGCAGTACTAGTTGAAGAACAAAATATAGTTTCTTCAACGAGTGTATCAAAATTGATCGATTCGTCATCTCTATTAGCCATATTATTATTGAGAAATTTTGATGATGAGCTTATTGCATGGCTCTTTGTGACTGCTGCCTGCTGAAGAAGCTGATGAAGCCTTGGATTCTTTCCTAGTAAGCTGTAATTAATTTCCTCATGGAAATTAATGATTCCATGATGTATGAAGTTGGTCTTTGCATTTCTTCCTCTCAGAAGCCTCGCGGCGATGTCATAAGCCATGGCGGCTTCTTCTGCTTTATCAAAAGTTCCAAGCCATAGCCTTAGCTTTTGGGAAGATTCTTTTATTTCCGCTACCCATCTGCCCGATGGCCTTTGCCTCACCCCAAGAAATCTGCTTTTTGATCTATTTCCATTTTCATGCAAGTTGTTATTGTTGGTTTGAAGAGAAACTAGGGTTTGATTTTTATAAGGGTTTCGAGACTTATAAGGGGGGAGTTTCGAACTCTTTTTGGTGTCCATGGGAGTCGGAGAAAGATTTGATTAATTTTTAGAATCAATCAGAATGATTATATACATACACGCACATACATAAATTATGAATGATGATGATAATGTCATGTTGATTGTCTTATTATTTGGGTTTAATACATATAAAAATTATTAAATAGTTACAAGACAAGAGAATACAGTAGATTCGATCCTATCATAGAGAAAATAACAATCGAGAAAATATATACATACATATATATAATGGCATTATTTGGCATAATCAACTTTGATGTGCTATTTTTCTCACAAAATAAGAAACCCCTTTGATGTGCTATAAGAGCAACTTAACCCACCAACTTTTTGTACTTAGTCCATTAAAAATCACTTTATATATATATATATATATATATACAATCTCTTCACACACACATGTATAATCATTCTTAAGTACAAACGCCTCATTTTTTATATATACGGTCATTTAGTGAAAGCATCCCATCATATCATAAAGAAAAGAGAAGTATCTCACATTTCAATATATATATAATCATTAGGAATAAGAACAACATAAAAGGGAGAAAAAAACAAAAAAAAAATGAAATTCTTTATAGTTGTTTACACATGAAATTATTTAAAATATATCAAATAATTAAGTAAAACTTTTAAATTGATATAGGAAGTTTAGGGCTTCAACTCTCGAATTTTCCTCACCTAGTTGATAATTTAATTACTAAATTTGCTATACATGCCTAGTAAAAAAATAAAAATAAAAATAAAAAGTACATATTATTGATGTTATTGACGGTATGTAATTTGGGGATTTTTCATTAACTCCTGCATCACTCATAGTACCATGGAACATACAATTGAACTTCTAATTGGCATGGTCTATTAGTAATTTGAAAATGTTTTTTTTTAGAATAGTAATTTGAAAATGTTAAAAGGTGATCAGCTTGAAAATTACCTCCGCTAGAAAAATCCAAGCAATGAGCTTACACATATGAGTATGTTTAAAATATATGTTATCATTATGAAATAATGTAGTATTTAATTCCCCAAGTGGCTTAGATCCAATAGCCAACAAACAAAACAGTCTCCACGTTTCCTTTATCCTTTTTCATTGCCTCTCAAGGCTTAATTAAAAAAAAAGGAAAAAAAAAAAAGAAAAATGCACGTATGCACGTTTGCCATTACTTTTCTCATTTCCCTTTCAAATTTTAATAAAAAGTTGCTATTCAGTTTCTTGTGAACTGCAAAAATTCAGCTGTTCTTTTCACCTTTCTTGTTGGATGATTCTTCGTTGTAAAATTTTATATAATTAAATTCACTGTCTCACGCTTTATTTATAAAAGTTTTTTCTGTAATTCACGGCTTTTGATTTACTTAGATAGAATATAGATCATCAAAAGGATCATTTGTTAGCTTTTCGTTGGATTCTTCATCCAATTTGACTGTTTGATTCCTTACAAACAAACTAAATCAATATAATCTTTATTATCTACAGACAAAAACCGTTTATTTAGTGGATTCTTCATTTAGTACGGCAAGCACATCAGTTCGAGTCTTAGGGGCCTCAATTTCAAATACCTTTTTATAAACATAGATAGATTATATATATTTCTCTAAATATTAATAAGAGTAAATATATCTCCATCATCGGATAGAGATCTCTCCTTTAGTATACATATATTGTTGAGTTATACTTGGTAGACCTTTAGTGTTTCCTACAAGTGTATATATTCAAACTCCTAATAAAACTCAAATTATATATATATATATATATATAAAAGAGACCGTTTAACACTCTTTTAGGAAACAACATCCTCATCTAGCAGGTAGATGTAACTTAAAGTGGATTTCATACTATCTTGGTATCAAGTATAATCAGAGTTAGTATACCCAATGATCTCAAGTTGGTCCGACCTCCGATATGTGAGTATGTACTCTTTTGTTCTCCGTAAATACCACAAGATCCATGTGGCTGCTTTTCAATGGTGTACTCCTAGATTACTTAAGTACCTGCCTAACATCCCAGTAACCTACGCAATATTTGGCTGCGCACAAATCTGTGCATACATCAGACTTCCTACTGCTGATGCATAAGGAATCTTCTACATTTCTTTCTTCTCAAAATAATTCTTAGGGCACTTCTCCCTTAACAATAGAGGTATCACTTGGTTTGCAATCTTCATACAATATCTCTTGAGAACTGTTTCAATATAACTCTTTTATGATAATCTTAGAATACCCTGAGAGCGATCCCAATATATCTACATATTTAATACAAAAAAGGCGTCACTGTGATCTTTCATATCAAAATTCTTAACTAGAAACCTATTAGTGTCATGCAATAAGCCTATATTGTTGCTAGCAAGCAAAATGTCATTGATATATAAAACTAAAAAAAAAAATACTTGCTCCCACATAACTTATGGTATATACAATCATCGACCACGTTCATCTTGAAACCGAATAAGCTGATCACTTAATGAAACTTAAAATACCATTGTCGAGATGCTTGCTTGAGCCCAAATATGAATTTCTTAAGTTTGCAAATCATATTCTTTGGATTTTCTGAAACAAAGTTTCCTAGCTACACCATATAGATTGTGTCATCAATGTCACCATTGAGAAGCACTATCTTCACATCCATCTGATATAACTCAAGATTGAAATGCACCACTAATGCCATTATAATCCTAAAAGAGTCTTTCAAAAAAACCGGAGAGACATTCTTTTTGTGTAAAGTCTTCTGTGACAAGACATACATTGTACCTCTCCACATTGCCTTTTGAATCCCTTTTGGTGTTAAATATCCATTTGCAACGAATAAGTTTCATACATTCTAGTAATAGGGCAAGCTCACATATTTTATTGTCTTTCATGGACTTCATCTCCTCATTCATGTCATGTATCCACTTCTAAGAGTTAGAACTTTCCATGGTTTGACAAAAATTGATCGGATCATTTTCTATCACGCGCATGTCTATCTCATATTCTTGAAGAAATACAATGAAGTCATCTAGCACTGCATTTTTCATTTCTCTAGTGGATTTCATTAATAGCATAGATTCTTGAAGTGCTAGAGTTTCTTCTTCTGGAACAACTTCTTGTATGGAATGTTCTCAAATATTGTCTTGATCTATTGTGTCTTGAACAAAATCAGAAATTAGACACTGATCAATTTAGTAACACCTATGAGAATATCAACATATTCCTCTTCAAAGAAAAGTCCTCTAGATCTTTCAGAGTATCCAATAAAATAACAACACCTTCCTTGAGTCTAGTTTTTCTCATTAGGCCTATAAGGCCTTGCATTAATTGGACATCTCCAAACATGCAGCGCTTTAGACTAGGTTTCTTACCCGTCCAAAGCTCGTAAGGGTTTTGGCAGTCACTTTAATTGGAACCCTATTAAAGATATACGTTACAATCTTAAGTGCTTCTCCCTAGAGTGATTCTGTTAAGGTAGAAGGACAAATCATACTTCTCATTATATCTTTAAGTGTCTTGTTTCATATTGCAGCAACATCATTCATAGTGAATGAACTTGACATGGTGTACTGTGGGACGATGCCGCATTCCTCTAAGAATTTAACAAACGGTCCTATATATTGTTCACTTGAACCGTCATATTTGTCATAATATTCTCTACCATGGTCAGATCTGACGCTTTTGATTTTTTTGCGGAGTTAGTTCTCAACTTCAACCTTAAAATTTTTGAACATATCCAAGGACTGTGACTTTTCATGGATGAGATAAATGTAGCCAAATCTAGAAAAATCGTATGATCGCCATAAAATATTGTTGACCATTCTAAGCAGTGGCATGGAATGACCCACAAATGTCTGTATGTATGAGTTCTAAGACGTCTGAAGTCCCATTAGCTTCAAATATCCTTTTATTAGTTTGTTTCTCTTTGATATAGTTAAAATAAATATCAACATCTGTGAAATCTAAAGGGTCAAAAATTTCATCTAATACAAGTCTCTCTTTTCCCGTTTGGAGATATGACCTAATCTCATGTACCATAATGCAGCCGAATTCTCATTGGCTAGTTTTCTCTTTAAGCATCATGTACTTAATTGTAGGGATTCATTAAATGAAGTATTCGTATCAAACATTTAAAGATTATCATTGACTGACAAAGAACCGGAACCAACTGGTTTTGAATCATGAAACAAACTGAATTTTCCATTTTCAAATGAACAAGAATAACCACATTTATCCAAAGCTGAAATGAAAATCAAATTCTATCTAAAAGCTAGAACAACAAATGTTTCATCAATATCTAACTAAAATCTAATTGTTAGTAATAATCTAAATCTTCCAATTGCTTCAACTTCAACCTTCTTGCCATCGTTCACATAGATGTATCTTTCAACATCATTGGACTTTCGGCAATTCAAGCAACTCTGCACAGACACACTGATGTGAGTTGTTACACTAGAATTTATCCACTACGTGTGTCTAGGTACTGAAGTTAAATTAATTTCATAACAAACCACATCATGCCCTTCAGCTCCACAAAAGAAACAATTAGTGTCTTCTAGATCATCTGATTTCTTTTGTTGTTTCTTTTGGGGTGTTATATTTACAACTTTATTATCATTCTTCATTTTCTTACCCTTATCATTACCCCTATATCTCATTGAAATTAGGTTTATCAAGAGCGTATCAATTTCAGTCTTTTCGTTCTTGACAAAACTTTGTTCAATTTATACAAGGAAATCATTAGCTATAGTTGTCTTTTCAGACATTGAGCCCCTGAATGCTTTCAGAATGGCCTTCTTCATGATCATGATACACATGCATTTTGATCTCTTCCACCTTTCTATTTCATTTTTATCATCAGGGATACTTTTATCTGTAAGAGGTGAGAGAGAATCAACTCTTAATGTAAAGTCAATATCCATGATTACGAGAACTATTAAGAGGTTCTCTTGCTATGACTTGAAGTTAGAACTATTTAGTATAGGAACATAATAAATGTTGGCATTAATATTAGCAACAGACATAATTGAACAGAGAATAAAAAACAAATAAAACAAGCTCATATAATTCTAAAAAAATAAATTCAAATAAAGGTAAATCTCATCTCAAGATATTGAACTCTCAATTAATATTTCATCTTTGGACAAAATATTAACTTGTAAGTGATATCTTGACGTAATAATCAAACATTGATAATAAGAACATGTCTAACAATAAATCTTTATTTGGGCCAATTTATAAAACCAGATAACCATCACGTGTTTATTACCACAAGTGCATGCAATTCTATCAAATATAAACCTTCCTTTTTGGGCCGATTTATATTTACAGAAATTACATACACACAACTATTTATATTTCAAAACAAATTAATTTCCATAAGAGCGGTTACTTTAATTAATTCATTTTAAAATACATATAAACATATCAATCTTTGAATTTAAGTTGCATAAAAAATTACCAAAAAAATAAAAAAAATAAAAAATTGGGTCAAAAGTTGGTTAACGGTCAAAGTTAATGGTCAACATTGACCGTTGACTGGCCAACCGTTGATTGGTTCAAGGCTGGACCGGTTTAGGTTGCCTCAAATTTTTTGTTGAAACCTTAATTTTTTTTTCTTTTCCTTGAGCAGCTTATTGTTGTGGCCTAGTGGCCTTTCTCGGCCGACGAATGACGGCCCTTTTTTTTATTCTTTATGTGGCGACTAAGGCCACTGCTATCGCGACTCTTCCTCTACGGCACGCCTGGACAAGCCAGGCTAGTGACGGTAATGCCGGTAGTAGTTATTGCTATCGCTAGCCTAAAAAAAACATAAAAACCATTTTTTGTTAGTCTAAATTTCTAAAAAAAAAATTCTCAAATTCCAAATTTCTTAATATTCGAATTTCTTTAATAATCTTGATTTTAAAAATCACAAATTGTTTTTAATATTTTAAAATGAAGAGACTCTGACACCATTTGTTAGAACAAAAAATTCCTTTGGTGAAAACCATCATCTATGTTCCAAGAACATTTATGTTATATCACCAAGAATCAATAATAAATTACGTGGAAGCGTACCTGAATCCATAATGCTGAATTACTTTTTAAAGGTTTGTGGTTGACCTTCTAGATCAACATGTTCTCCTTGAGAATCTTTTAATTTTCTCTATACTCTCTCTGATGATGGAATGTCAGAAAGAATATAAAGATATATGTGACCAGGAAACCGTAACCACTTATGTTGACAACTTAATTAAGTTAATAGAAAGATACCTTTTACTCACCCTTTTTTACTGACGATCTTGTTCTTCTTGCAGAGGCTTCTTCTAAGCAGGCAGAGGTGATCACCGAAGTTCTGGATAATTTTTGCAACATTTTTGGAGAAAAAGTTAGTAAAGAAAAACTCGAATATATTTTTCAAAGAATGTGCGTTGTCAAAGGAAGTTGGTGAATTAAGTGGCTTTTTAGTTTTTAAAAATTTAGGAAGTATCTGGATATGCCGCTACTTCATGGTCGTGTTACCAATAAAACCTATGAATATATTCTTGATCGAGTAGACACACGGCTCTTAGGATGTAATGCGAAGCACCTTTCTTTTACCAAAAAAGCTTACTCTTGCTCAAGTGGTGATCCAAGCATTGTCGATTTACTTAATGCAAACTATAAAGATTCTGAGGGCCACTCAAGAAAAAATTGATCGAATTTGTCGATGTTTTATATAGAGTGGGAATAGTGAGAGAAACAACATGTCCATGGTTAGTTCGGATAGCATCTCTCAACCTAAATCAAAGGTGGTCTTGGATTAAAAAATCTTTCCCAAATGAATGAGGCTTTATTAATGAAGATTGGATAAAATATTATTGTTTTACAAGTTTGTGGATTAAAGTTTTATGCTTTAAAAATGGTGTTGAGAATGACAATCTTCCCACAGAGTTACCTACAAAATATGGTTCTTTTGTGTGGTGGGTGGTGGTTATGGTTTGACAAAAAGTCTTGAATGGTGTTTGTTGGCAAGTTGGAAATAGGGTGTTTGCAGATCAAATTTTACGGATTGGAAATCAATCCATATCCGATCCATGATTTTGCATATTATAATTTTTAATCCAATCCAATCCACGAACTGGTAAAATTCATACAATTTCAATCCATACGTCTGCGGATCGA
>NW_006262339.1:8795100-8939380 GCF_000493195.1 Citrus x clementina | reverse complement strand
AAATTAAATAAGATTTAAATAAATTAATTGTTGAAATAAAGCTAGAAAATACATTCAAAGTTTCAAAATACAATACACAAAAAAGAAAAAAATCTCATTTGTTTAAATCAATACATAAAAATTAACTGCTTAGGAAACTATATTTTTTTTATCTAATTATTTTTATTTTATATTATTATCAGATAAGATATAATATGGTGTTAATGTAACTATACTTTAACTTATTTATTTGTTAGTGAGTATAATGTCATATGTACAAGTTTAGTTTTTTTTTATTTAATAAATATTTTTTAATTTTTTGCGGACTTGCGGATTTTACGGATTTACAGAAGTAAAATCCATATCCAATCCACCGAATGCGGATTTTTAAATTTTCAATCTAATCCAATCCATCAATTCACGGATTGGATTTCTACAGATCAGATTAAATTCTGAACACTCCTAGTTGGAAATGGTTCAAAAACCCGTTTATGAAAAGATTGCTGGGTGATGCAAAGTGAGATATTGAAGGATTATGGTTTGAGTCTGTTCCGAGTAACATGCTTGATGATTCTATTGCAGATTATGTTGATAATAATGGGCAGTGGAATTGGGATGCTTTTAATAATTATCTTCCCCACAACTTAGTGCTCATTATAATATTGCGGCCATTATGCCTCCAAGTGTAAGAGCGCGTGTTGATCATATCTATTGGGGTTTCTCGAATTAAGGCAATTTTACAATGAAGTTATCATATCACAACATTTCAAGCAACTTCCCCATTTGTAAATGCTCGAAATGCTACCTTATTTGGAGTTACAAAGGACCACAAACTGTCAAAACTTTCCTTTGGCTTGCTATTCAAGATAAATTAAAGACCAAAGCGGATATGTTGTGGCTGAGAGTCAATGTGAGAGGTGCAAAGCTAGCGTGGAAGATTCTCTTCAAGCTCTTAGAGATTGTGCGGCAACCAAGCATATTTAGTTAGCGCTTGTCCCTCTTAACTAAATGATACTTTTTTCTCCTTGAACTTATAGGATTGAATCCTCACTAATTTAAAATCGGATTGTTGTGATCGTAATGGAGTAGATTGGTCCTCTATTTTTGGTATAGCAATTTGGCGCTCTATGGTTTTGGCGAAATCAGGCTTTGTTCAAGAACGTGCAGAGTAGTAATCGCAGCATTATTATAGATATAATGGCCAGAGCTGAAAATTCCCACAAAACTATGATGAATTTGATCAAGCCTGGAATATCGAAGGTTGAGCACTACTTTGGTTGGAAACCACCTCCTAATAATGCTTTCAAATTGAATACAGATGGTTCTTGCAAGAGGAAGAGGATGAACATGGCAACAACTGGCAGGTTAATAAGAAATGCTAATGGGGATTGCGTTGCTGGCTTATGTGCTAACATTGGTATCAGTTCAGTTACTAGCGCTAAACTCTGGGGCTTATTCTATGGTCTTGATATGGCTTAGAAGCTGAGGGTTCGGAAGTTGTTGGTTGAGGCTGATAGCAAGTGCATTATTCAGTTGATTGCAAACACGAGTGATAGTCACATTGGCTATTCTTCTTTGGTTCAAAGCATTAGGAAGCTTCTCAACAAGGATTGGCATGTGCGCATTAACCATATTTATCGTGAAGCGAATTTCGCTGCAGACTTTCTCGCTAAAACAAATTTCGCTATGAGTCAACCTCTTAGGTTCCAATTCCTTCAGGATCCTCCTAGTGGTATTGTCCCTTGGTTAAATCATGATGTGTACGGAATTGTATTCTCGCGTTTTGTTTCGATTTAGCCTTATTGGCACCCTTTGTATTAAAAAAAAGAAGAAGATACGTATCACTTGGGGATCATAACCGTTTATATAAACAACTTTTCCTATTCTCTTTAGGTATTCCCATTTCAGCCCATCACAAAAATAGAAATTACCCTTAAATCTCTACACATTAAAGACCCACATCTTGTCAAAGACATTAAAGCCCATGTTACCGAAAACCTTAATAGATCACTTTTAATTGAACATAACCTTATATGATAGTTCGCAACACATAATTATTCACATATAAGCTCAATGTTGGATTAAAGATTCAATAATGCTAGATTAAAAATCCAACAATAATGATTTTGAGAGAGAGTGATTCATGTTGTTTGTAGCATTCCGTAATTTCAATTGTTGGCGTGGCAGGTTTAGGCAAGGCCACTCTGGCTAAAAAGATTTATCAGAGTAGTGATGTCAAGAAGCATTTTGATTGTTGTACTTGGGTTTATGTGTCACAAGAATACAGAGCAAGAGAGATTTTGCAGGATTTATGCAGAAAAGTTTTTGGGGCTTGGAAAGGCTGAGTTGAATGAGATGCATAGAGGATATGAAATAAGAGCTGTCGACTTTTTTGCAAGAGAGGAGGTTGACCATTGTATTGGATGATATTTGGGAAAAAGAAGGTTGGGAAAGCAGCGTTTCCGGATGCAAAAAATGGAGCTGATAGAAAGGAGCATGGTTCAACCAGCAAGTAGGTAGTCTAATGGAAAGATTAAGACAATTCAAGTGCATGATCTTCTAAGGGAACTAGCCATTTCAAAAGCCAAAGAAGATCGGTTTCTTGATATCATCCATGAAGATTCTAATGCCCGTTTCCTTGCAAAGGCTTGAAGACTTGCTATACATTTTGGGATTCCTCCCAAAACAAGAAAAATTTCAAGAGGCCACTCGTTGTTGTCCTTTGACATCAGTGAACCTGTTGGGTTAATATTGAAGGAATGTAGACTTTTGCAAGTTCTTGATTTGGAGGGTGTTTACATGGCTTTGCTCGATTCTTCTGTAGGAAACCTCATTCATCTAAGGTACTTGGACTTAAGAAAAACTTGGTTAAAGAAGCTTCCTTCTTCAATGGGCAATCTTTTCAATTTGCAAAGTCTAGACTTGAGTTCCACTTTGGTTGATCCAATCCCACTCGTGATTTGGAAAATGCAATAGTTGAAACATGTTTGCTTCAATGAGTTTAGAGAGATGGTAGTGAACCCACCAGTAGAGGCTTCTCTGCCAAATCTGCAGAAACTGATTGGAACAGAAATGGTTTGCTCTAGTGGCAGGTTTTCTCATCTCCAGTTCTTGAAACTGTCTAACATTCGAGTAGAGGAGCGTAGTGGATAGAGGAATGAGCAATGAGCAACCTTAGGCGGCTGAAGATTGTAGACTACAACTAGTTAAAGATTGTTCCAGGAGGTTTATGGCCATTAACTACTCTTAGCAATTTGAAGCTGGGGTGCACGCCATATGAATTTGAACTGATGGCTCAAGACCAGCAAGGGATAAAATTGATACAAGTTAGAGCATGTCCTTCCCATGTAAGATGAAAGTTTCTTTCAAGTATCTTTCAAATATGCTGTTTGAATGTTCATTCTTAATTTTCAGAAGTTTGTTGTGCGGCGTTTTATTTATGCCATTGAAGAATGTATGCACAGATGCCTTTATTTTCTTCAAATAAGCTTCATGGGCATTTTGGTTGTAAACCATGAATAAATTTCATATTTGTATATTTATAATCTGAAAATGGAAAATTTGATCAGCATTCAAGTAATGAACCTCAACAAGCCTCAATATATGCGGCAACACTTAAAAATATAGTCATTCTTTCCATCAAAACTTCCACTACAGAGAACTGTATGATCATGGATCATAATAAAGTATGGAGTAAGATTTTGATAAATTAATACTAGATAAATTAAAATTTTGATTAAATAGTAAATTTTGTCGATCCCTACTTGAGGCCATCATGCTAAATTATGAGCCAATTAATTAATATTTGCTTAATTAATAAACCTGTTTCAAATGCTATTACTTTGTCCATGTACCACTTATATGGTTTAAGTGTTAAAATATTGTATAATGACTGTAATATAGACGCACTTAAATTGTCCACACGTCTTTTTCCTTTCTTTTTCTAGCATTGACAGAAAAAAAAAATCACTTAATCAACATTCAATTAATTAACGATTGATAAAGTATGAATTATGTAAAAAGAATAGATGGAGATTCTCTTCTGGTTTGAGATTTATTGAGTTTTTAGAGATCAAATCATAAGAAAATTTTGATTCTAAAATAATATAGTCATGATATTCTACATTACTAGTTAGAGAGGATTTGGTTATTTCAAAAGACTCGAGTTCTCTTAAGTCTTAACTAAGTAGAGATATTTTAAATTGTAAAGTTTAATAAAAAATGTTGGCAGGCTACCTTTTTAGAATAAAAAATATCTACTTGATTATTGAACTCAAACCGTTAGAATTGGTATTAGAGTCAAGCTTGTGAGCAATAGATAGATTTATTATTTCCAAGACGGTAACAATTGTAATATTATATTGACAATGAACGGTCGGACATATTTTAATATTTCAAAAATTTCTTCCGAGGAAAATACTAACTCAAGCATTTTAAATTATTAATATAAGCTAAGGGTTTTTTTTTTTTTTGAAATACTGATATATTACAATTAGAACTCATATCAGAACTCTATTGATATTTTACAATCAGATAACAATCGAGACTCTCCTTCATGATTCAGGTATAGCACAGCCCAACAACAACCCTCACGTAATATTGGAAGGAAATTTATTCTACCCTAAAGCGGGAAGTCAAATAAATCTCTATCAGAAGGGGAGTCCAATCTCATCCATTATTGGAACTCGAATTCATGCGCCCAATATCACCATCCGCCTATAAGTTAAGGGTTAAGATAACTAATTTTGATATTTAAATGAGAGTTCATTTAATTTGGTGTTCGTAATCTCTCGTACACTTTCTTTTTATCCATTCCTAAAATAAGTGGAAAGGGAGATAAGAAAAAGTATGATAAGTTCTAGAAAGCATCTAATTCATGGGTGGCATAAATTCAAGAAATAAGTGAATAATACAAAATATTTCCATCATGACTTGATGAGTAATTAAAGAAAGACTACTTAGTGTACTTAGTTAAATTATCATTAGTAAATAAATTATTATTAAGTAAAAGGCGGTTGCTGCTTCAAGGAATAAGTCAATTATTTGTTTGTAGAATACTGTCGCATTGTCACTTTCACCTAATTCAACTTCTCAAGTGTTAGAACAAAAATTTTAAAAGTGGAAATGCTGACATGCTTTGGTGCTAATTCAACATCCCCACTTCGCTGATGACGATCATGATCTATTCCTCAGTTAGCCACTTGTATTAACCCATGGATTATTATTATGTAGGCAAGTGATTGCCGTGTAATTTCTTTCATTCTTCTTTTATTAATCTAATCTACTAAGAAAATAATATAATAATGTTAATGTATGGCTGAAAGTCTTTCTGTATCGGTATTACGAGTGAAATCTAAGAAATGTTGTTAAATCTGGGATTAGAATATTGGTATTAGGCGTTTTTTATGGGATAGTACAATTCTCTATGGATTTGGGGTCTTATGGAACCCTACCACTTTAAATAGGGTGATTTTTGAATAAATTTTGGGAAATGAGACGGGGAATGAGAAAAAAATAATCTTCAAATTTTTAATGAGGTGATGTTTTGTTTTATACTCCCCACCTCACCCCTATTTCAATCCCCATTATAAATAAATATTTTTTTAATTTTTATTTAATATTTTTTTTATTAATTACAATGTTAGTTAATAATTTTTTTATATTTTATATTTACTTGATATAAATGGACTATAACCAAAAGAAACCCCTACAATATAATTTTTATTCAACCTTAAAATATTATTATATTTTTTCTCTTTTAAAATATTTTTTAATTTTAATATTATTTCAATATATTGTGTCAAAATATTTAAAGATTTTTAAAAATAATTTAAATACTTTATAATATAGTAATGATTTTATTTAAGTTTTTAATTTATTAAAATTATGTATCTATATTTATTATAAAATAAATAAATTGAGAATGTAATGGAGTTGGAGAAATTATTTTCTAAATGAGAATTTTTTATTTTCATCTGTTAAATTTATTAGGAAACAAAGTGAAAAATAAAGACCAGATTTTTAATGAGGCGAAAGATGACATAAGACATCCCACCATCACCCCACCCGCAATAGTCTTGATCAAAATTTACAGACCAGATATTAAGATGCCATAGACATCCCACCGACCCCAACAACCACCCCAACCACCACCCCCCCGACTTTTCCACATAGTCCTGTTCAAAATTTGCAGACTAGATATTATGTTCATAGACCATAGTATTATTGTAACTAGTTCATTTAGGGAACAATACATGGCTGAGTTCATAGTTTCCTTGCTGATTGAAAAGATTGCTACCCAACTGATGGAGGAAGCCATTTCCTTTTCAAGAGTACGCAACCAAATTGAATGGATTGAAGGTGAATTGAAGCGAATGCAATGCTTTCTTAAGGATGCAGATGCACAACAAGATAGTGATGAAAGAGTCAGAAACTGGGTAGCAGATGTCAGAGATGTTGCTTATGACACAGAGGATGTTATTGACAGCTACATCTTCAAAATGGCACAAAAAAGAGAAAAGGGATTGATCAGAGCACTTTTCAAGGGGTACCCTTTTGTCTTCTTTGATGAATTCAGTGCTCGCCGTAAGGTTAACAAGCAGATAAGTAGGATCAAGATGAGAATTCATGACATTAGTAGCAGTAGGTCAACTTATGGTGTTAAAAATATTGGTAGAGATGGAGAAGGTACAAGTTTTGCGGTAGATTGTCTTCGAGAGAAGAGACGATCTTATCCTCATACTTCTGAGGAGGATATTGTTGGCTTGGGGGAAGACATGATGGTTTTGGGAAATAGAGTGATTCATGGGGGGTTGCGGCGTTCTGTAATTTCAATTATTGGCATGGCAGGTTTAGGCAAGACCACTCTTGCTAAGAAGATGTATCAGAGTAGTGATGTCAAGAAGCATTTTGATTGTTGTGCTTGGGCTTATGTCTCACAAGAATATAGAAAATGGGAGATTTTGCAGGATTTGTGTAAAAAAGTGTTGGGGCTTGGAAAGGCAGATTTGGATAAGATGCATATGGAGGATATGAAAGAAGAGTTGTCAAATTTTTTGCAAGAGAGGAGGTTTATCATTGTTTTGGATGATATTTGGGAAAAAGAAGCTTGGGATGATCTGAAAGCAGTGTTTCCGGATGCGAAAAATGGAAGTAGAATAATTTTTACTACACGTTTCAAAGATGTTGCTGTATATGCTGATCCAGGGAGTCCCCCATATGAACTATGCCTTTTAAATGAGGAGGATAGTTGTGAATTGTTGTTCAAGAAAGCATTTGCTGGAGGCAATGCCATGTCAAGCCTACCTCCTTGGTCTAGAGAACTTGGCAAACAGATTGTGAAGAAATGTGGGGGCTTACCTCTTGCCATTGTGGTGTTGGGAGGTCTATTATCAAGTAAAGAAGCAACCTATAGTGAATGGCTCAAAGTTCTGCAGAGTGTTCAATGGCAGCTGAATCTAAATCCAGCAAAATGTATGGACATCTTGAAATTAAGTTATCAGGATTTGCCCTATTATTTGAAGCCATGTTTCCTTTATATTGGGCTCTTTCCAGAAGATTTTGAGATTGCTGCTAGAAAGTTAATCTTATTGTGGGTTGCTGAAGGGTTTGTGCAACCTAGAGGTATAGAACCGTTGGAGGATGTCGCTGAGGATTACTTGGAAGAGCTGGTAGGAAGGAGCATGGTTGAACCTGCAAGTAGGAAATCTAATGGAAAGATTAAGACAATTCGAGTACATGATCTTCTAAGGGAACTAGCCATTGCAAAAGCCAAGGAAGATCAATTTCTTAATATCGTCCGTGGAGATTCTAATGCCTGTTTCCTTGCAAAGGCTCGAAGACTTGCTATACATTTTGGGATTCCTTCTCAAACAAGAAAAAGTTCAAGAGTCCGTTCGTTGTTGTTCTTTGACATCAGTGAACCTGTTGGGTCAATATTGGAGGAATATAAACTTTTGCAAGTTCTTGATTTGGAGGGTGTTTACATGGCTTTGATCGATTCTTCTATAGGAAACCTCATTCATCTAAGGTACTTGGACTTGAGAAAAACTTGGTTAAAGATGCTTCCTTCTTCAATGGGCAATCTTTTCAATTTGCAAAGTCTAGACTTGAGTTCCACTTTGGTTGATCCAATCCCACTCGTGATTTGGAAGATGCAACAGTTGAAACATGTTTACTTCAGTGAGTTTCGAGAGATGGTAGTGAACCCACCTGCAGATGCTTCTCTGCCAAATCTCCAGACACTGCTCGGAATATGTATTTGTGAAACTAGTTGCGTAGAGCAAGGTTTGGACAAGTTGTTGAACCTCAGAGAGTTAGGATTACACGGTGACTTGATTTTACATGAAGAAGCATTATGCAAGTGGATTTATAACTTGAAGGGTCTCCAATGTTTGAAAATGCAATCAAGAATAACTTATACAGTTGATGTTACCAGAACTGGTTATGATGGTATTACTAACACTACCATTCCAATGTTCATTGACTTTTCAAATCATGTACATCTCTACAAGCTGCATTTAACTGGATTCTTAAGGCAGTTGTCTGATGTACAAAATTTTCCACCAAATCTAACTGAACTGTCCTTGCAATACTGTTTCTTGACGGAAGACCCCCTGAAAGAACTTGAGAAGCTACCAAATTTGAGAGCGTTGAAGTTGAAGCAATCATCATACTTGGGGAAAGAAATGGTCTCCTCTAGCGGAGGGTTTTCACAGCTCCAATTCTTGAAACTGTCTAACTTGTTTTATTTGGAGAGGTGGAGAATAGAGGAAGGAGCAATGTGCAATCTTAGGCGGCTGGAGATTATAGAGTGTATGCGATTGAAGATAGTTCCAAGTGGTTTGTGGCCATTAACTACTCTTAGCAATTTGAAGCTGGGGTACATGCCATTTGAATTTGATCTGATGGCCCAAGACCGCAGGGGAGAGAATTGGTACAAGTTAGAGCATGTCCTTCCAATGTAGGATTAAAATTCCATTCAAGTATCTTTGAAAAATGTAGGTTTTTTTTTTTTTTTAATTTTCTGAAGCTTGATGTACTTGATGTATAGCGCTTTATTCATGGGATTGATAATGCATGAAGAGATGACATGCTTTATGGGTATTTTGGCTGAAAACAATGAATAAATTTCATGTTTGTATATCTACACTCTTTAAAAGGTAAAGTTGATTGCCCATAATCCGTATTATTCAAGTAATGAACCTCAACGAGCTTCAATATACGTGGGACCACTTAATAATGGTAAAGATGGGAGGTAATTTGGATTTGGGTTCTTAAAAATTTGGAAGTGGAATTGTAAAACGCACCTGCCAATCATGAATTTTGTGACAGAAATAAAACCTAAAACACTATAAGCCATGTAGACTGGCGAAGTGGCTGAATGGTTGGCTGCAGCGAGAGCATTGATGTGGCACGTAGGATATGATGGGCCAGTGAGAAAGAAAGAAAGATCCTTTTTTTTGGCCAAAATTTCTTGCTCTTTTAAGCCATCCATTTCTGATCGCACCTTTTTCATATACCCAACAGTCAGAAATTCAACTCACTCCAACGCAGAAAAGCCACTGACACACAAAGATCACTCAGACACATTGAGAGGTGACAAAGATTTGAGTACAGAATGGCAGTGGTTATGGCAATCCGATCTTCAGCCACTGCTAAATTATCCGTTCCTGCATCTCCATCGGTTGCCTCGGCTCCTAAAGCTTACTCCTCGAAAGCTCAGTTGAAACCAAACCCTGTGTTGCTGCCAACATCAACAAGTTTTTCTCTCTTGGCTCTCTTCAATGCTCCAAATGAAGTTAAAGCTCTCACTCTTGACAAAGACCAGATTGTCTCATCCCTCAATGAGGTAACGAACCGCAAATTGATATTATTGAGCATTGTATAAAGACTTTAAAAGCAATTGTGAGTACCCTCTTGACAAATGCTTTGGTTGCTTTCTCAAAACTTTTCTTGGTACCCAGTTCATAAAATTGTTTGCTTTCAAGCATTTTACCACTGCCAAAAGCATTTTCTATTTTATATTAAGTTTTTAGTTGGGCACCCGTGTCTTGAAATTGGTAACTTTTTATAATTTGATAGGTGGAGAAAACAATAGATCAAGTTCAGGAAGCGGGTTCAAGTTTCTTGGAGACTACAAAGAAAGTTCTTGATGCTGTAGGGAGTGCTTTGAAGCCAGCAGTTGATGCGGCATTGCCTATTGTAAAGCAAGCTGGAGAAGAGGCATTGAAGATTGCTTCTCCGGCTATTTCTGATGCTACAAAGAAAGCCCAAGAAGCAATTCAGAGCACTGGTGTTGATACAGAAAAAGTTGCCACTGCTGCCAAGGTCTGGCTTTCTGTTTCCTTTTTCCTTTTGTCAAAATGGCAGTGTTAATATGTTAGATTGTTTGTTGAAATGATTATTATGTAACCGGCGGTGTTAATATGTAAAATGGCAGTGTTAATATGTTTGTTGTAATGGTTATTATTTGCTTACGTTGATGCTAGTTCTTCAAATGAGGCTATTTGTAGATTCAGTGGAAATGCTTCTAGTAACCACCATATCAATGTAGTTTCAGCTGGATTGCTTATCTGTGAATAATCGGATATTGGATTAGTTTCTTGTGCTTTAGGATTATATTATCTAGTAACTGCTATATCTATGTAGTTTCAGCTGGATTGCATATCTGTGAATAATCGGATATTAGATCAGTTTCTTGTGCTTTAGGATTATATTAATGGTAAGTATTAAACTTATTTCACTCGTTTGAAATTGGCCTACTTTAAATTTTAGTGGTTTATTTCTGCTAAGTTATATCCTCAAAATTCTATGTGAAAATGCCCAAATTTGTCCCTTTAAAATTCCTCTGTATCTGTTTGCATGCGTGTTTTAATCTGCTAACTTTAATCTTTTGCACCTATTTTCTATTTTTACTTTTGAAGCTGGTAATCTTTTATCGGAAACTAGTGCTGTCAGACCCTGGCAATTTCACTAGTATTTTTGAGTGAATGCTCTCTATTGTCACAAGTGAAATGTACTTGGGGGCTTTTTTTCTCAACTTCCTTCCAATATTCTATTATCACAGACAGTTGCAGATGCAGCACAACAGATCTCAAAAGTCATTGGAGAGGCCAAGCCTATAGCTGCATCAACTGTTGAAACTATCTCTTCAGGAGATCCTGTTGTGATTGTTGGAACTGCTGGAGCACTGTTTATTGCATACCTCCTCCTTCCTCCCATCTGGTCTGTGATTTCATTCAGTCTTCGTGGTTACAAAGGTGATCTTGTTGTTTCTGATGCAGTTCTTCTATGAGCAAATTCAATTTGGGATTCAAATTTGAGAATGTGGATTTGGAATTTAGCCACATATGGCAGGACTTTTGAATAAAGAGGTCAAGTTTTAGGAGAAGAGGTATTGAGAGGGCATTTTGAGGCTCAGGAGAGAAGATTCTTAGCCATTTATTTCCTAAACTATTTCAAGTTCACGTATTAAAAAGGCTATAATCATTCGGTATTTTAAACTTAAGAATCTAACCCAGATCATTGGCTCAAAATTTTCATATTTAAAGATAATGAAGTAAACATGAAAAATGAAGTAGATTAGCCTTTTAATTAAATAAAGCTTGTTCTTGTTTTACCATTGCAGATTTGTATAACTGGAGCTGATATTATAATGCGAGCTAATCCGTTACTACTTTGCTGCCTCTCCAGGTGAACTTACTCCTGCTCAGTCACTTGATCTAATAACTGCACAAAATCACCTAATGATCGATATTCGATCAGAGAAGGACAAGGACAAAGCTGGTATTCCTCGTCTTCCTCCTAGTGCGAAGAACAGGATGGTTTCCATTCCGTAAGTAAATCAGTAAATCAGCAAATCAGCTGCCTTACTGCATTACTTCACTTTTTTACTCAACTGATAATGTGCCTTGCCTCAATTTGGCTTCCTAACTTATCAGCCAATCTGCCTCTCTGCTTCTATGTTTGTCTGGATAGTTGCGAAAAAATGCCCCATGGCAGTTATCGCATTATTGCTAGAAATTTGTGTATTAGTCTACTGTATCGTAAGTTCTAGAAAAAATATGAATTCAATTTGTATTTTTTGCATGCTGATGAGTATTGTGGTTACTCATTATTGTTTTAATGTTTCAGTTTGGAAGAGCTACCCAGCAAGCTGAAAGGCCTTGTCAGAAATGCAAAGAAAGTAGAGGCTGAAATAGTAGCTCTGAAGATTTCATATCTCAAGAGAATTAACAAAGGCTCCAAAATCATAATCATGGACTCGTAAGATCTTCCACCTCGCCTATCTCATTGCAAATGATGTATAGCTGTGCTTTACAAAATTTAACATCAGTGTTTGGATTAACGTTACATGTCTCGTATCTCTATCTGTCTCACATTACTCATTACTGCTTGATGATCAAACTCAGTTACTCAGATTCAGCAAAAATTGTTGCAAGAGTGCTAACAAGTCTTGGGTTCAAGAACTGCTGGATTGTAGCTGACGGTTTTTCTGGAAGAAGAGGGTGGCTACAGAGCCGACTTGGATCAGATTCATACAACTTTTCATTCACGGAGGTTCTTTCACCATCCAGAGTCATTCCTGCAGCAGCCAGACGTTTTGGTACAACCAGCACAAAGTTTCTTCCTAGTTCAGATTAAACCTTTTTTGCCTTGTCTGTTAAAAAGTTTTTCAAATGTGCATTCCTTGACTAGATAGAGTCAATCCTCTGGAGTTCTCTCTCCTAATTCTTTGATCAATGTTAGTGAGTCCATCTTTTTCCTCATCATTTGCTGCCTCTATTACATTTGTTCTTTTTAATACAAGGCTCTAGGGCTTTTGCTATGAGAAAAAACTAAAAAAGGCTTAACAAGTAGCCGGGTGCCAAAGGTCCTCTTCAATTACAGTAAAACAGAAAAAAAAAAAAAAAAATTCATTCTGTAATGCATCCTTAGCCACGTAATTTGCACACTAAAATTAATTTTTAAGTCTTCTAAATATTTATAAAGTAAATTTAAATCTTTCTTAGTTTCAGTGGTGGGTCACTAAGGAACAAATGTACATTTAAATTAAATTTTCATTCTTTAAAATATTTACACGTAAATCTAGGTTGTTCTTACTTTCAAGTTTCAATGATGGAGTTGCTATGGAATTAAATTTTCATTTTCGAAATATTTACAAGTAAATCTAGGCATTCTTACTTTTAGTAGTGGTGTCACTAAGGGACAAGTTGTCCTCACTTGTTCCGAAACTGTCGGATGATAAATTTTATTCAATTAGCTGAAATTACAAATTTGTCTCATTGGATTAATCAAATGCATAAATTCAAGTTCAAAATTTATTTTAAAATCATACATTTCATTCATTTATAATTTATTAATTTGATTGCATATTAGATGTCTGAAACCCAGTTGAATCCATTAAAAGATCTAATTTAAAATTTAATTTGATTTAGCCAAAATATGCAACTTAACATTAAAAACTAATGAAAATTATAAGGTGGGGTTATTTGCATTATAAAAATTACTCAGAACACCTGTTCTTATAAACATTATATCATAAAATACCATAGTTTAATTTACTATTAAGAAAAATCTTATGTGATTAAATAAAATACACTACTCGCGATCCTATTCTCAAACCCAAAGAGTTCATTCGTTAGCATAACGAGACGTCTCTAAGTAGTTTGTAGTTAATGAGTAGAGAGATGAATATCCAGAACCTATGAATATGGGGCCTTTAACCTAAAGTAGCGTAGGCATCATCTTAACCAGCTCGAGAGTTGAGATATTCTATAGTTGTATCAATGAAAGCCCCAATTGGAAATTACGTAAGTGATATGATGTTCGCCGCCCACTCACTTTGAAAAAAAAAAAAAAAAACCCTCGAGAGACCCAAAAAAAACTAGTTAATAAGGTGGTTATAATCTCTTTTCCAATGAACGTAAAAGCATGAAACTGAAAAGCAGATCCATTCTATTCCTATTCCTTACCACGATTGTTTTGTTTACTACATCAACATATACCCTAATTTTTATTTTTCTAATTTCTTTGATATGCTTCTTGAAGCTCACATTATAATCAGTTCTTCATCAAAACAATCCATACCACCAACTTATTCTTCTCAATAAAAAGAAAGCAAAATCCCACTTTCAATATGCAAAATTGAAAGTACATATTGAATAAAGTTAAGGAAAAGACTTTATAAAGGAAAGCGAAGGTCAAAGGAGGTTTATCTGAGGTCTGCATATGTAAGAAAGAAACCAATTATGGGATTTGTTTGTTGATTTTGGGACGAGTACGGAGAGCCAATATCATTAAGCAGACAAAATGATAAGGAGCTAATAGCATGTTCTTGATCTTTAGAGGCAGTTCTTGCTTTCATCTTTAATTGATTGTTGTCGCCTTGGACTTCATCGGTGTTTAGAGGTACTTGCTTTCATCTTCAATTGACTGTTGTCACCTGGGACTTCATCGGTGTTCAGAGGGGGCGTTATTTGCATGCGGTTGACCAACGGGCGTGAAAGTCGGTTGCTGGGCCTAGACGATTGCCTGGATTTATGCCTTTGTGGGTGGTTGGGATTCAATTTGTTTATGATTTGAGAATTTATGGTAGAATAGGTCTGTCTTTTAATTATTATTTTAAGTGCAATCCGATTGGATTCATCTGGATCGGATCCGATCTGAATCAAATCTGATTGGATTGTAAAATTTTTGTGTTTGGAGATCAGATCTGATCCGATGTCCACCCTTATAAAGTGCCACTTGCAAGTCGTTACATATTAAAAATGAATTTAAATATTTTGGCTTATTGTCCATAATCATTATAATATTGATCATATTATATGATATATATGTTATGAATACTTGGTTTATATTCTGAGTGTGCACACTTTATATGTTAACTATGCTTCTAAATGGATCACCAAGAGTATAAGTGATACTATATGATATAACTTATGAGTTAACCTTTTACTTTCCGTGTGTATATGTTACACAATTTGTTTTCATGATTAATTATGCTTTTAATATCCTTAATCACTTATGAATTTATGTCATTTTGCTATAATATCATTTTGTAAAACTTTTGTTTCTAAACTATGTTTTAATAAAAAAAAAAAAATGGGGCTTGCAATACTTTTGAGACCTAATAACCCTAGTGCGTTGAGAATATCTTTACTTATCGAGTTAAGAACTCGCCCCTCGTCATTACTTTTACAAATTGAGTAGCTTGTTTTGAGTTGTGATTACGTTTGGAGACTTTTGTTTATCTATTAGAGTTGGGAGACGATTTTTTGTATTGGGGTTGTTACACATAAATTTTTGATTGATTTGAATAAAATTTAAGGTTTATAAGTTTGAGATTTTTCTGTAAAGATTATGATTAATAAGTAACCTCCTACTTTATCACGTGCTCCACACATGTTAGATTTCGAGTGTTATATAATCCCACCCAGAGCTAAATCTATCATTAAAAAGCAAAACAAAAATATCTAAAATCATATATCTAACCTTCAATCTTCTCCTTCTTAAAGCTATGGTTTCCCAAATGTAAAGAAAAGTACTAATAAGATTATAAGAATAATGAAGTAAGGTTTTTCCTTCAATCATCCATAAAATTTACCCTCATTTATATGATTTTTTCAGCTACGCCATTGCTTACTTAATATATTCATATGATAATGTGGATTGTGATATAGCTATTAGGCAAACTGATGCTAAATGCCTCTTTTAAATATATTTGATTTTATTTGTATGGAATTTTCTTTTCTTTTTTATTTTTAAATTAGAAAAAAAAAACTACTTGGTCAGTGCTCATGATAAATAATGAGATTAGTCTTGAAAGATAAATGTACAAAAATAACCCTAAAATATATTAACAACGTACATCAAATGATCATATTTATAAAAATAACTAATTCTTTATTTGTTATAGTTTATCTAATTATTATAAGTACTTATTTAATATGATAAACCCTCATCAAAATTTTTATTGTTGTTTAGTTATTTTTCAATAGAGTTTTTAAAGATTAAATAAGTTATTTTGTCTCTATTAGTAAAATGTTAAATTTTAAGTTTTTAGGAGTAGATGTTAAAAAGTTTTTTTAAATGTTAAAATATCTAAAATATATTTTATTTATTTGATAATCTTATTTTATTATTTTTATAATATAGTTTTGAAAAAATAATACCTATTAAAGTAATTTTATAATTTTTAATGAAAACTCTCATTTTACAATTAAATAATTAAAAGTTTTTTAGATGAAAATTATATTTATAAGAATTCTTATAAAAATTCTACTTAAATAATTTTTAATTAAAAAACTATACCAAACTGAGTCTAAGGGCTGTTTGTTTTTTTGACTTAATGACTTAATTGATTTTATTTTAATCAGTTAAGCCATTAAGGGGCCTTTTTTTTTTACTTAATAATTTAATTGACTTTATTTTAATTAGTTAAGCCATTAAGTCTATTTTTTTTAACTTAGGGGCCGTTTGTCTTTTTTACTTAATGACTTAAGGGCGTGTTTGGTGCATGGGATTGTGTGGTATTATATCACTATTCACATTAGTTTATTACCAAGAAGATGTTTGGCAAAATTTGAGACCTCATTATACTGCATTATAATGCAGCATAATGAGGCATGAGGCCGTATTACGCAAACCCGAGGGACCCTCGGGTTTGTGTAATGCGGAAGCTTTTTGCCTCAATTGAGGCAACAATTAATGCCTCAATTGAGGCAAATTTATTTTATTAAAATATTATAAAAATAAATTATTTTATTATTAAATACTAATATAATGAATAAAATATAAAAATAAATTATATGATAATATTATTTTATTTATTAATGATTAATTATTAATGTAAATAATATATTAATATTATAATATTATTTAAATTTATACAAATTTAAATATTTATAATTATTTATATTAAATTATAAATTTATTAATATATTAAAATGTAAAAATAATAATATATTGTAAATTAAAATATAATTTAATATTATTGAATAATAATTTATTAATTTATATTAACAATTATAATATTAATTATAATCTAAATTTATTATTTACATATAATATTAAATTTTATAAATTTATTTTATCATAATTATAATACAAATTTTAGAAATTTAATCATTAATTTTTAATATTTACTAAAAATTGTTAAATTTCTACAATTAAGATTTCTATATTTATTATTTTTCTAAGTATTAATAAATATAATTTTTAATTATTTAATTTAATTAATCATAAAAATTAATACAATACAATGTAACACCAAATATAGTTTAATTAAAAATTAATACAGTACAGTGTAGCACCAAACATTGTACAGTATTGTTATAATGCAATACAACATAATACAATACACCAGCATTAAAATAATGCAATACAACATAATACAATACAATATGTCAAACGCACCCTAATTGAATTAATTTTAATCAGTTAAGTCATTCAGTCTGTTTATTTTTTCAACTTAATGAAAATTATTTTCAACCATTAAGTCATTAAGTTAATCTAATTTTTTTTTAGTTTTTTACTTAATCTAAAAAGTTTGAATGATATCGTTAAAAAATATTCTCTAAAATACCCCTATCTAATTAATTAATTTTGAGTCATTGAGTTATTAAACTAATTTTTTTAAAATTTTTTTACTTAATCTAAAAAGTTTGAATGATATTATTAAAAGATATTTTCTAAAATATCCTTATCTAATTAATTAATTTTTATCCTTATCTAAATAAAATTAAATAATTAGCATTATTATCTATCTCTATATAATTTGTGATAATATATACTAGTAAATTATTATTTTTATCTTTTTATTTTCTTCAAGTTAGCATTACTTATCTTCATAATTTTTTATCAAGATTTTTCATATAAAACATTATAAACTATAGTAAAATTGATTAACATATATAATATAAAATATTAAATCTAATTTATTATTTTATTTGTATTCTTTAAGATACTTATTATTTATTTAATATTTATAATTATATGAATAAAAATATAAAAATATTAGTTTTTAAATTAAAAAATAAATAATTTATTATTTATTTTTAATAATTTAGACAATAAATATATCATTCAATTATATTCATAATTCAGAATAATTCATGTGTATTCTGATTTCAAACAAACAAATACACGCCACGTAAGTGTGATTATAAAAGATAGATTAACAGCGTTCATCCTATGTGAAGGTGATGGATGGTGATGGAGGATGGTAAAACTTAGATATTCTCCGAGACAAAAGCACAAACAGATACAAGGTGAGCACTGAGCTGAAAAAAAAAAAATTAAAAAAATGGCAACTTGCAATTACAAAGCACTTGACTGCATCACCAGCTACGACATTGAAGCTCTGGGGATACCTTCAAAGCTTGCAGAGCAGCTTCATGAAAAGCTCGCCGAGATCGTTAACACTCACGGGGCTGCCACTCCCGCCACGTGGCAGAACATCACTACCCACATCCTCAGCCCTGACCTTCCCTTCTCCTTTCATCAGCTGTTGTACTACGGTTGCTATAAAGACTTTGGACCCGACCCGCCAGCTTGGATACCCGACCCGTAAATATTATTTAATTCCATTCAGTTTATTTCAACTTTTTCTTCATTATTGATAGTTTTGTCATATATTGAACTTTTGCATGTATTGAATGATAGCTTGTCAAGTAATTTTTTGATAATGCTTTGGGAAAATAATTATGACTTTTGATGGCTTCCGGTGAAATTTGGAGTTGATTCAATCAGAATTTATTGTTTGGTAATAGTGATAGTAGAACTTAGTTCAAGATTTTCAGCTGATTCTAAGTTTATTTCAGTGTAACTGTGATTCCCAAAGCCCAATTGTGTGGATTCTCTTGTTTTAGGATTGTCGCAGAGGAGCTATTGAAGCAAGTGGGTTAAATATTAACTAAGTACGAGACACAAGGAGCAATTTGATTATTAAAACCTAAGAAAACATGCTGAAATGCCCAATTAATTGAGTGGTAAACTTTTTACATGCTAAAAAACTGAAGAGTTTTTCAACGGCTGAAGAGGACAAAAAGAAATTTGGAGTATTTTTATGCAAATTCGTGTTTCTTTGCTTCTTTTCTTAATTTATACTGTTTATATGAATATTAAATTGCTCTCTTTATCTTTTTGTTGTTTCAAATTAATGCCTTGTTGTATGGGTAGGGAGGCTGCAAAGGTAACAAATGTTGGAAAATTATTAGAGACGCGTGGAGAAGAGTTTTTGGGTTCAGGTTACAAGGATCCCATATCGAGTTTTTCCAATTTTCAGGAATTTTCTGTCTCAAATCCTGAGGTAGTAGTACTACTAATATAAGCTTAAGCTGACATTCATATGCTGCCATTTATTACTTACATACGGTTTCTTATCTCTTCATATGTTAGGTGTATTGGAAAACTGTCTTGAATGAAATGAGTACATCATTTTCGGTACCTCCTCAATGTATTTTACGAGAGAATCCAAATGGGGAAAATCACTTGTCAAACCCGGGTGGGCAATGGCTTCCTGGAGCATTTGTAAATCCAGCAAAAAATTGCTTGAGTGTAAATAGTAAAAGAAGTTTGGATGACATTGTAATAAGGTGGTGCGATGAAGGAGATGGCGGTCTGCCTGTGAAGAGCATGACACTTAAGGAATTGCGTGCTGAGGTTTGGTATGGTATTTTTCATCTATATGCTGTAATTTTTATTTTATTTTTGTTCAATCCATTTATAGATGCTTCACTGATTGTATTATTAAATGAGTTGTGGGCTTAATTGAAGATTATTTTGTTGCTATAAACATAGTTAACTTTAGTACTGCCACAGAAGAAAATATAGTTTTCTTCAAAAGGCAAGTAATTATTCTAATTAAAACATGGTTTGTCCTCAAGTAGACTGAAATTGATATGTTACAGAAGACAATATAGTTTTTTCATTTGTTGCAGTGATTTTGCATTATAAGTGAGAATTTATTTAAATTTGTGATGTTTCTACTATTCTTTTGTGAAACTTATACCATTTTCTAAAATGACAAAACGTTTTTCTTGTTGCTATATATTGTAGGTTAGTTGCATATGCACTCAATGCCCTGGGTTTGGACAAAGGATCTGCTATTGCAATTGATATGCCAATGAATGTCAATTCTGTGGTTATCTACCTAGCCATTGTTCTGGCAGGTTATATAGTTGTCTCTATCGCTGATAGTTTTGCATCACTTGAAATATCAGCGAGGCTTAGAATATCAAAAGCGAAAGCCATATTTACTCAGGTTAAAATCCTATTCCTTACAACGGACAATAATTTATCTCAACTTCTTGGTTATTCATGGAAATACTGAGGCTCAAGGTGAAGCCTCTAAGTTGGTTTTGGTTATGACCTAATTTATGTGTAAACCTTATTTTTTCCATCTTATTATGTCAGGATCTAATCATTCGCGGTGACAAAAGTATACCCTTGTACAGGTGAAGCTTTTGTTTCTGTCTAGCCAAATACATATACTTGAATTTCTGTGGTTTCCTTTTCATTTTTTGTCCTAATTTTTCTCAATCTTGAGCTTCGATTCTGCAGTAGAGTTATCGATGCCCAAGCTCCTTTGGCGATTGTTATTCCTGCCAAAGGTTCTAGCTTCAGCATGAAACTGCGTGATGGTGACATTTCTTGGCTCGATTTTCTGGAGAGAGTCAGGAAGTTAAAGTACGGACATTTTTTCTGCTTGAACCCTACTACCTTGTTAATCTGTATACATTTTCATCTATCATTTGTTATCCACATTTAATAGGTTAAACTTTGACACTTAATTGATTCCATGTAAATTGTGAAAACATTATCTTCTGGGCAAAAGGCATCAATGTGGTGACCTCAAACTTTTAAAAAGTTTGTATACATGGAAAAAAGAAGTAATAAAGTAAGCAACAATCTGTTGTTCCTGTCCTTCACTGACCAGGCTATTCACTAATACACATTGCTTAAGCGAGCACAAAATTTTGTAGTCATCCTAAACTACATGATTTGTGATCTTATAATTTTTGGAAAAAGATAAGAAAAAAGATATCAATAAAGTTCTAACGCTGGTCCTGTATCTGGCTGTCTTTTACATCAACCCTGCAGAGAGAATGAATTTGCAGCTGTGGAACAACCAGTGGAAGCATTTACAAACATCCTTTTCTCATCTGGAACCACAGGTATCTTAAAGAATAAATCTCATAAGTCTTCTTTACCCATTTCACTTTATTAGAAACTAGAAAGTGTCTTTCCTGAACTGAGCATAACTTTGTGGTATAAATATATGATTTTGGTGCCAAGCTATCACCCTGCTTAAAGTATGGCGGTATTCTGTAGTTCTAGTGTCAAATTATTTGGTGCTTTGACTTTGAAATTATAATTACTCTATAAATGCCAACAAAATTTTAGATGCCTCGAAACTGGAAAATGGAAGAAAGAAATTTCCAGTTAGTTATACGTCTGCAGTCATCAAAGTAGTGGAATCATCTTCTTTTAAAAAATAGAAATAGAAAACAGAAAGACCACAGAAAATGAGGACTAGTTTTGTTTCTTAAACATTGCTTTTAGTCATAACAAATCACATTTGCTGCCATTGAATTTTTTTTTTTTTTTGGATTAAGTAATATGGGAAATAACTTTAGATTCAGCACAAAGAACTGTAAATGAGTGCAAAACCAACTTTGGAAAAAATTGGCATGACGTGTCCTGTCTACTGCTCTATGGTAATGGGGTTTTTGTTTCTATGAAAAACTTCAAACTCTTGGAATCCCTTCCTATAATCATCTGTATTGAGCTTCACTAACTGGATAAAAGCGAATATTAACAGCTGGATAACTATATGATTCACGTCAAAATTTAAGTATGATGAAACTCCAAGGTTACATACCGAAATTGCATTTAGAGCTGCACAATTGTCATAAAACCTGAGTGAACTTATTTCTGGCATAGGGGAACCAAAAGCAATTCCATGGACCAATGCAACGCCTTTTAAAGCTGCAGCAGATGCATGGTGCCACATGGATATTCGTAAAGCCGATATTGTTGCTTGGCCAACTAACCTTGGGTGGATGATGGGTCCTTGGTTGGTTTATGCATCATTGTTAAATGGAGCTTCCGTAGCTCTATATAATGGATCCCCCCTTGGTTCTGGCTTTGCTAAGTTTGTACAGGTAGGAACCCCTTGAGTCTTGCCATCTTGTTTGTTTGCTGTTTCCTAGTCATGTTATGGTGTTTTTGCCATTAATCTTGATGCCTCAACAAACCTCTAGATGATAAAGTATCCTAGGAGAATGATTTTCGCCATTGTTTCAAAATATATAATTATCATGCTTGACAATATTAATGTTACACATCATTTGGAAAGTTGCATTGAGTCGGTATTGGCAGCAATTCAGTTCAGAGCACTAAAAACAAAATGAAACATTTGAAGTGCTCTGAGGACTCACCATCCCTTGATTATTATTTGACTTTGCCATGATGTGCATTGAAACTCATGGAACGTACAACTTACTGGTTGGATTGGTGACATTTGAATGCCATAAGATAGCAATACATGGTGGGGTTGGAGGCGTAAAGTCCGCAATTTTATTGCCAGCTGTAGTTTGATCTTCATTATTCAAAGTTGTAATACTATGCAGCTTCAATTTTACATTTGATTGATGCATTTTGCTACTGGTCACTACAAGCATGTATAAGGTTTGCAATTTTTATGTTGGGTGTACCTTGATCTTGGTTATACATGAATCTTATGTTTACATCAAAAAATATACTTGAATGATGTCTTGTATTAAAATTTATTCCTGTTCTTTTATTGACGGAGTAAATGCAGAATGATTTGGAGAGAAATTTTAAAATAGCTAGGCTGCTAGAAGTAACAATCCTTTCTGTATTTTGTCACACATACAGCATGTAGGGATTTGGTAATCTTTTTCAATTCCAATTACATTTCCTGCAATTCTCTAGGATGCTAAAGTAACAATGCTTGGTGTTGTCCCAAGTATTGTTCGCACATGGAAAAGTACAAACTGCATAGATGGCTATGATTGGTCTTCCATTCGGTGAGTCCTTGATGCCCCTACTGAGATTGTTATTCTTCACATTTAGATGCATGTGATTGTTTGATGAAAAGTCAGTAATATAGGTCTTGTAGACTGTGCCGTATATAGATAGTTTTGAGCTGTAATTTTTTATTTGTAAACTGGTAGGTGCTTTGGCTCCACTGGTGAAGCTTCTAATGTAGATGAGTACTTATGGCTGATGGGGAGAGCCCTATACAAGCCTGTTATCGAATACTGTGGTGGTACAGAGATTGGTGGTGGATTTATCACCGGATCGTTATTGCAGGCTCAGTCACTGGCTGCTTTCAGTACACCAGCTATGGGCTGCAAGTTGTTTATTCTTGGGAATGATGGTTGTCCTATTGTAAGTACTGGATACCTTACTTTAGTATGTTGTGAAGATCGACCATTATCATATTGAAATGGGAGATGTATTTCCTGCTCCTTTTCCTTCTTACAAGTCCTATATTCTGTTTCTTGAACAAACCATACAAATTATCTGGAAATAATTTTGTTTTGCTTTTCCCAATTTTAGCCTCAAAATGTGCCGGGGATGGGTGAGTTGGCACTCAGTCCACTTATATTTGGTGCTTCAAGTACGCTGCTGAATGCCAACCACTATGATGTCTACTTTAGTGGAATGCCTTCCTGGAATGGACAGGTAAACAGAACTTTATTTCTACCTTCATTTTATTTTGTTCTCCAGGTTAATTAAATCTTTATATTGAATCAATTGTGCAGATTCTTAGGAGGCATGGGGATGTCTTTGAGCGCACTTCTGGAGGGTATTATCGTGCACATGGTCGTGCAGATGATACTATGAACCTTGGGGGAATCAAGGTATGCACCTTACCTAATGACATGGGATATATGGGATTAGCAAAGGGAATGGGTAGCTAATATGTTCATTTTAATACTCTGTTCCTTTTCTTTCAACTTTGGCTTGTGAACTTAGAACTGCCCACTTGCATGTTTTCTTGTCTATTTCGAGGGCTTTGTAAACTCTATTTTCAAAGTTAGGCATTCAATCATATAAGAAAATATTGCTGTAGGGTATATAAAGAGCAAGCATCTATAGCTAATGATGTCAAAATGGGATGCATACAGGAGTAATTTATGATCAAATCAAGCAAAATGATGCAATGTCTGTTCTAAAACCATCATGTTCTGTTTGACAGGTTAGTTCAGTTGAGATTGAGCGCATCTGTAATGCAGTTGATAGCAATGTGCTTGAAACAGCAGCCATTGGTGTGCCACCACCTGATGGTGGACCTGAGCATCTTACAATAGTTGTTGTATTCAAGGATTCCAATTACAGGCCACCAGATTTGAATCAACTGAGGATGTCTTTCAATTCAGCAGTGCAAAAGAAACTAAATCCTCTGTTCAAGGTACTGATTTCAGCTCTTCAAACCTAGCCCATCTGCCAAATCATTGAGGGCCATTAACATTCGAACTACATGATAAAATGTGCTTGTGCAGGTCTCACATGTTGTTCCCCTTCCATCCCTTCCAAGAACAGCAACAAATAAGGTTATGAGAAGGGTCTTGCGGAAGCAATTAGCTCAACTTGATCAAAATTCTAAACTATGATGTAAACTTGTGAATTTGACATAGCCAGCCAAAGTACAGCCTGTATTCAAACATTGTCTTTGCACTGAAAGAATAATTTTATCCCCCATACTGTAAGTTATATAGCAACAAGTGGTTTCTTGAGAAATGTCCTGTGATTAAAATAAAAATGTTCAATGTTAAATCAGTACGAGTTTCACTTATTTTGCTTACAGTGAATTTTGGTTTATGTAAATAATAATATTAGGGATATCAATATTTGAGTCTAAATATCAAGTGTTATTTATCCCTCGGAAAATAAATTTCATAACTCGTAAAATTACTTCATCACTGTTTAATGAATGAATGTTATTAGTTGGACTTAAATTGGAGTTCAAATATTGGTTTATGCTTGAGATTGCTAGAATCGTAATGTAATATTTTTTTAAAGAAAAGAATAATATTATAAAAGACTTATATTGTTAAAAAGAAACCCACACAGAGACAATAAAGAAGGTAATTTGGCATGTTTGAAACAAAAAAAGAGTGATGCTATTAGCATCCCTCAATTATCCTTTTCAAAAGCCATTTCTGTTTACATCATATTTAATTTCTAAAATAATTTTTATTGTTTTTTTTTTTCTTAATAAACCCCGTGATTGACTCTTTTTTCTGTCTCCCCCATTTTAATCCCCCCATCAACTTCTTGATGTAGTATTTATCAGCTACTTTTCTTCCCTTAATAAAACCTAACAAGTGATTCTCTCTCTCCCATAATCCCATTCTATTTTGAAAAGAAATAAAGTAGGCACAAAATGTAATTGTCCTCTTAACATGTTCATAAATTTAATAATCTATATAAACTTTACAAAATTATCTTTCCTGTAACAATAAATTGTAAATTAGTGATTAAAACTTATTTAAAATCAAATACTTATTCTTTAATTTCCTTTTTTTCTTTTTTGTTTATAAACTTTATAGATTTCAAGAGTTTGTAATAGAGAAAGACCCTGAGAGCAAAACCTTAATGCGGATTTTAATTAGAAAAGTTTTGATTTTTAATACAATTTAAAATATAAAAGATGAAAAGAAAATGAGCAATTGGGCTTGGCCCGCGTAGAACTAGCGGACCCTGCGCAAGCTACCAATTCCTTCCAATCGGGTTCCAAAATGAAAACTCAAAAGTCCTGAGAAGATTAAATCCTCTCGACCCGCTGGAGGCTGCGGTTTGTTTGTTGGAAGTGTTTTCAGCTGTGATTCTTCCAATAAACAAGTCAATTGAGTTAAAATTATAATTAAATTAATGTCGTCTCTTTTACTGTCAAACCCTAATCTCTCCACTTCGTTCCTTCCCTGTAAGATGTAAGCACCATATCCTATATCATTCATAAACATTTAACCTCCCTTAATTTTGTTTCATATGTATGGATAAAAATTGATTTTTTTTTTTTTTGGCTTTAATTGTTGAATTGAATTAATTTAAGGACTTGGGTATTTGGTTTTTGTGCAGCCCTGGTTATGAAAACACAAGAAAGACGGCGTTTTGTCCCCTTTCTAGAAGCTCTAAAGTCGCAAGATGTGCTGTGGACACACCATCTGGAGGTATTGTTTCTCTGATGTGAATAGAATTTTAGTGTATTTGTAGGTTAGCTTGTTGCATTTCCTACCAAAAGTATACAAAACATGTGTAGAAATAGGATAATTTGAGTATGCCACTCTATCATCGACAGTTTATGACTCTTTCCAATGGGAAAAGAGCCTGGTGATTTTGTGATAATAGTACTGGAATTTGTTGAGTGTTAATGCCCATTAAATAAGCTACTGAATATATTTTTCTCAGAAGTGTAATGAAAGAGATAAGAGGGTATCTGATAACAACAGTAATAGAGAAAGGGCCGCCAGTAAACAAGGTAATAAGCTCTTTGACAGTTAGTGGAGGAGATAGAGGGTGTCTGCTAACTATGATAATAGAGAAAGGGCCCCTGGTAAACAAGGTAATAAGTTCTTTGATGGTATGTGCTTGATCATGGTATTTATCAAAAGCGCTAACTGGGACTGATAGGCGAATATTATTAACATGAGGTTGGTTGTCAATTCTTACATTATCCTTAAATGCTAGAACCAATCCATTTGAGCATGAATGATTTAAGATTGAAAACGTTGTGATTCTTTGAGAATGATGGGAATCTGATTCACAATGTTTAAAGAAGTTTAGGGTTTCTGATGTAAGTTCTGAGCAGTATACGTATATGCATACTGTTCTTCTACATGGAGAGCTGGTCGGCCTCCAAGGGGATAAGCCCAGTTGGTTTAGCATTTTGTAGCAGAGCAAAAGTTCAAGTGCTTGATTTTCCCTCACATCATCCTTGGAATGGAAATTTTCTTTGATTTGTGTTTGTGCAGGGGGTGGGTGTAAGGGTGGGTTGTGTAAAATTTTTGGGGGGTTGGGGGGGGGAGGGGGGGGGGGGGGGTGTTGTGTGTATGCCTGGTTGATGCATACAATCTTTTTAATTCCATGCAACATCTATATGTTATTTTGGTTTTTCGGGCGTGAAATCATTGTGGATCTTTTTGGTGGGTTGATATTGTATATGCATTTCTTTGGGGAGGCAGGGGTGGAATGATGTTTCTTCTTGTGGTGAAAAACTTATTGCTTCCTTCTTTTATATTGGTAATGGATGAGAATCATATGGAATTATGTTGGACACTATCTAGTTAAATGTTTGTGTGGGTTATGTATTGTAGCTGGATATTTGCTGTGGAACAACTAGGTGGTTAGAGCAATCGATGCCACCTGTCAACCTTTAGAGTTCCTGTGTTAGCAATGAATAGTCTAGTCATGACCGCTATTTACTAGATGGTTAAAAATATCAAATTGTTGGCTAATGCAGCGGTGGTAATCATGGGTTTGTGGAATTTTCACCATGTTGCATAAGATGTTTGTTAATTGTGTACTCCTGGTGCTTTTCCAGTTGCTGCTGTAGTTTTCTGATTTACTTTTCTGCTGGTTATGTTTTATATTTTGGCCTTATTATTCAGGTAATATGCCAACATTTTCTCGAATAAAGGTTTGGGACCCTTATAAACGTCTTGGAATTAGTCCATATGCTTCAGAGGAAGAGATTTGGGGATCACGCAATTTTCTCTTGGAACAATATACTGGACATGAGAGAAGTGAAGAATCAATAGAAGCTGCTTTTGAGAAATTACTAATGACCAGCTTCAGACGAAGGAAGAAAGAAAAAATTAATTTGAAAAGTAGGCTAAAGAAGCAAGTAGAAGAGTCTCCACCGTGGTTCAAAAACTTGCTCAATTTTGTGGAGCTTCCTCCAAAGGATGTTATTTTTAGAAGATTGTTTCTGTTTGCATTCATGGGTGGCTGGAGTATCATGAATTCTGCTGAAGGGGGACCTGCTTTCCAGGTTTGTTCTTGTTGTGATTAGATTGTGACCGACTATCTCTACATGGTCAACAAATTTTATTCACTTGTGTCAGTTTTATGCATTAGGAAGAAGTCTTGACTTCTAAATAGTCTCATGATCAGTAAGGTTTGTACAAATATTTTTCCATTCCAAATTATATTTGAAGTGTGCTGCTGTAACAACTCATATACAATTGCTGTTCTATAAGTTTAGGGCTTTTTTTATTCCCCCTTTCTCGATAGAATTTTGTTGTTATATGAATGTTCTATGCAGCTGGTTACCCTTAAAAGGAGCCATGTTAGTGGAAGGCTAGTTCTGAACAGTGCATAATCTGCCATGTACATCCTTCACTCGTGAGTGGGATCCTAAAATCCCACTGAACTCTGAAATTGCATTTTACTGCATCTTCCTAGATATGTTCACTATTCTTAGGTTCAATCCTTCTTACACATTGTAATTCTAATGTTGAACAAGCAGATGATGTCATTGGATGAAAATTTTGTATGTTTAATAACATTGCACAACTGTATTTAAGTGCACTGAAACTAGACTATAATTTTATGTACAGGTAGCTGTATCTTTGGCTGCTTGCATATATTTTCTTAATGAGAAGACAAAGAGCCTGGCTAGAGCTTCAATTATTGGGTAAGCTTACTTATGGAAAAAACTTAAAGTGGTGTTCTCAAATCAATTACATTATGGTTTGCATTTCAACTCTTCCCTTAATTTTCATTTTCCCTCTGCTTCTTCGTTTCAAATGATGCTTGTTTCGTAAGTTACTAACATTTTTATGTGCTTCCATTTCAGACTTGGAGCTCTTGCCAGCGGCTGGATTCTTGGTTCCGTTGTTGTCCCAATGATTCCTACTGTTCTAATACATCCGACTTGGACACTGGAGCTTCTAACATCGCTAGTAGCATACTTCTTCTTGTTTCTCGCTTGTACTTTTTTCAAGTAAAGCTCCAACTATGTTCGTTTTGAAATTAAGAGTTGAACCAAAGCTACACTCTATTACCATTGTCATTGGATTTTTAACTCATTCATTTTACCCTTTCTATTCTCCGGTACATATAGAGACTAGAGAGTACTGTGGAATTAGTCAATTGCGGAAGTAGTTTCAATCCTGTGAACAAATTTTTCCCTCCCCCACCCCACCAAAAAAAAGAGAGAGAGAGAGAGAGAGAGAGAGTTAGCACGTGAATCTTAAAATTTCCTAGGTTCTTTTTAAGTATTTCTTCAGTTGGATAATTGTAACAATTTGTTTCGAGTACTCAGAAATCTCTTGGGGAGTCTTCGTTCCATTTTGTATCTTGCTGCAAATCCCGGACCACGCTATGAGTTTCAACAATATATGTATATGTACACACCAAGATAGAAGCAAAACACATTCGTTTGAAACAAAAGTGAATGGTAGCTTAATCACATATTTAAACCCCAAAAAAAATGAAAACATCTATTGTATGACAATATATAGATATGTCAACGGTAGAATTTTCTGGTGTCACGTGTACTATTGTTCCTCTTTGCCCGGCAACCAACAATGTATGTGAAAATAAGGAATACAAGGGCGCATAGGTTAGCTATAAGCAAATTTTCCCATTGACTCCTGATGCTGTCAACAAATCCTGCTTTGCATGCATTACAATCAAAGCACAGCGTCTGTTGCTGATTTTTCCATGCCTTGCAGTCGCTGTCATCTACGGCTGGCCCTGTTTTCGGGGCTATCCAGAACGTCGCATTCTGGCTATTGAATCCACATTCAGACGGTGGCTTGCAGCAACTGGACTGAAAATGAGAAACAATAGTGTTGTTTATACTGGATGTATCACATAAATGTAGACTGGAGAGGGGTGAGATTAAATGAAGTTGTACCATGAGACACTGAGTTATAGATAACATTAAATGTAAACTTCAAAACAAAGAATGAAAGACCTGCAACATCTTATAATTCTCTATGGTATATCATCTAAATTTTAGTTTCTGGGTTGAGAATCCCGATCTGTTTAGTTTTCAACTTGTCAAATACGAATAATTGTTTGAATCTTTTTACGAAAAGTAATGACCAAGAATGCAGAAGCATTAGTTATATCCTGCAATTAAGTGTAACAGACCAAGTTTGTATTTGCCCCTTGGAGAATTATATATGGATACATTTATGCAAGCAGGCAACACAAGTAAATGCATAGCTTGAACATTGAAGATATATATTTACATAGTATGACAAACCTTGAGTTTGGGTAAATTGTATAACATATTCATCGATTTATTACAAACAACAACTAGTCTAATATTTTCAAAATAAATATACACATCACAAGATTTTATCAATTGTCACTCAGATAACAATGTGTGCTAGCATGATCAGTTTGTACAAAGAATTTATGTCTCTTGAATCACTCTTTTCATTGATACGGATTGTATCAGAGTGATCTATAGCATCTAGTGATATCACCCCATAATAGTATTTGATTGCTAACTCGTAAAAGAGCTAATAAATGTCAGTGTCATGTTTTCCTGCATTGCCAATAATGAAGTAACCATACAAGGAAAATATATTGATTCCTATTTGTTATATTCACATTCAACCACCATGGAAAGACTGTCAACTTGGTTAGCTTTTCAAACTTCAATGCAAAATGATCATTTAAGGGGAAAAAAAGAAAAAATCCTAAACCCTACATTAATTTCCCGTTTCATGTATCCTAATGTCATTAAGTAAAATAACAATATATGAGGAAGCCAGTTTAATTAATTAATTTACCTGGATCGGAGACAAAGTCAAGTGAGCAGCCGTCTCAAATGCATTATTTTGAATCTTACAAACCTTAGAATCTTTCAAACAAGTCCTAATCTCATTCCACTTCTTCCCATTAACAAAATGATTCTTCAACCAATTTTGAAAATCCCCAGTCCTGAAACCCTTAATCCCTTTATGCGAAACCGCCTTAGCGGCATCCTCATTTGTGATCAGAAACGAGAAGATTATGAAGACAACAAGGCCAACAATCAACAAGAACAACACGATCAAATAAATGAGCAATATGGCATTAGTCCTACAGCAAGAACCGATCAAACCTAGCAATGACACGATGAACAAGACGATACCCGATACAAATAAAGGGTCTGATAGCTCTTTCTGGCAATGTGTGGAGCTATGGACGTAGAAGAACGACGCAATGGTAATGGCTGTTAGCCCTAATACAAGAGAAATGCAGTTCAGGAACCCCACAATGAAGTTGCTTACACGAACCATATTATTTCTTTTGAAAGATTCAAGATTCTTGTTAATTTGTTGAATATTGATTGGATTTTGTTCCGAACGGTTTGTTAGAAATAAATTAGTGAGAAAAATGAGAAAAACCAGCGAGAAGAAGATGTCTCTTAACTGCTTTTTAATTTTGATTGAGAATTAAATATGGTATCAACTATCAAGGGGAAAATGCTCTTTTAATTCCTAAAATTTGAGTTAATTATATTCAATCTGTCCTCGTTATTTATTTGTTTTTGTAAAATTTACTTAACATATTGGTATGTTAAATTCGTTTGGATTTTAAGTTTTATCGTACAAAATATTATTTTTCCCTTGGACCCAAAACTTTTGAAAATAAAGACAGAAATATTTTGCATAAGTTCTAAAAATAAAGAGCTAAATTCATAATTAACTCAAACTTTAAGGACTAAAAAAGAATTTATTCAAATATTAATCCATACAACGGTTGCTTTGTCTTAATTTAATTTAATTTTAATTGGTTTTGAAAGATTTGAAAGAAAGGTTCAATTTTCATGCTGGATTTTCGTCTTGTAACGCATACGTGTCATCATGGAGTGTATGAATTGTTTTGCCAAGTGTGTTACATTGGATATTATGTCACTATGAATGTGATTGATACCATAAAACCTTTGATTTTAATTTATAATTAAGTAGAATGGGATCATCGAGAAAGAAAAAAGTCTCTTTTGTTCCCTCGTTTGATTGTATTTATGATACTAAACACAATTTTGTTACACAATAATTTTGTTATACAATAACGGAACTGTGTAAAATCGGCATTTGTTGACTCGTACAAGAAATTTTTAATACAATAATGATTGCAAGAAACTTTGTTAAATTTAGTATTTATGAACTATTACATAAATTTATTATATGGGTCAATTTCCTTTTAGTCTCTAAGGGTGTTGTTGAGATATATTTTGTATCCAAACTTCAATGTTTTCTGTTCGATTATTGATAAATCATGATCTCATCTTTACACAACACGATTACAAGAGTGCCAAATTTAATGATATAAAGACATCTTGCCAAATTTTTTTGTCAATTAATTACGTAATTAACTTTACGCACTAATTTTTTGTTTTATGCTTACCATATTCAGTATTAACTTGTCCATCATTTTGGAAGTCAAAGTCTAAATTTAATATTTTCAAGTTAATTAATCAATATTTCTGATACAATAGTACAAGGTTATAATTAATTGCAACTTGCAACAGTAAATTCATGTTTCAATTTGAACAAGTTTTTCTTCATTCTCTCAAAATGAAACTGGAGACGTGAGAAAAATTACATCTTTAAGAAAAGGAGTTTTTTTTTTTTAAATCAAGTATAGTAGTGCTCCATTTCAAAATCATATTAAGCCTCTATTTAGTAAAGTGGTATCGTAACTATCAAGAGATGTGTACTTGATAGCTGTGAAAAATAATCATTAGTGCTACCACAACCAAACTGTAATTAATCACCAATAGCTTTAATAACTCAACTTTCACAACATTGTCGCTAGAAAGTTTAAAGAATGAAGTTTGGACTCTATTTAGCATAGAGCTTTTGTGAGCAAAGCTTTCACAAAAAATTAGTTGTTTAGTTGTCAATACATTTTTTTATTAAAAATTAAAAATTAAAAATTTTTAATCGATAAGTTTTTTTAAAATTATGTTATAAAATAAATAAAATAAGATTGTTAAATAAGTAAAAGATATTTTAATATTTTAAAAAAGATTTTTAACCTCCACTTTTAGAAATTTAAAATTTGAGTTTTTACTAATAGAGACAAAATAGTTTATTTAATCTTCAAAAATACAACTAAATAATAATAAAAAATTTTAAAATACTTATACCCATTAAATAAGCATTTATTAGAACAAAATCTAGCTTGATCGGCAAAATTATTTTTTTTTTTTTTGGTCTTATCCACGAGGTATCCTGGGGAGGGCCCCAACTGTGGGAGACACCTTTAAGCCCGTACCACAACGGCAAAATTATTATGTGCCTTTCAATGTTAACATCCGCTAAAAGATCTTAAAAAGTTACATACTACCAGCAGTAAGTACAGAGTTTCTAAAGGAAGAATGTACAGCTTCTTGTACTAATTAACATTCTAAGAGTAGCCTCTACCTTAGTATCCAATGAATTGATCATATCGAATGTTCTTCCTCACGCAACAACCAATCCAGAAGATGATAATTAAAAAGCCAATAACACATGCATTGAGTACGGCCAGAAGCCTCCACTCCCTCTTGATATTGGCAAGAACACCACCTTTACATGAATTGCAATCGTAACAAAGCTGCTTCTGGTCGTTGCTGAACATCGCGCAGTCACTGTCACTCACCGCCGGTCCATTTTCTGGCATTGTCCAGAACGTCGCGTTCTTGCGTTCCAATCCGCAGTACACCGGTGGCTTGCAACAGCCTGACTGAATATTGAAACAACTCCATTGTTAGCCCAAAGCGATTACGCATCACACACACACTCACACATCTCTATGTATGTATGTATGTATGAGTGAGAATGACACGTTGGTTCTCAATATTTCTCATTATTATCACCTTTTTTTTTTCAAATTTACCCATAGAGTCCTACATGTATGCAAATTTTACTGTTGGAAGATAAATGTAATCTTCAGTATTCAAAAATTTTCCTCTCTTTTCACAAACACATCAAGAATAAACTGACAACAAAAATACAATCGCAAAATTATTCAAAAAATATATTTTCTATTAATGTTTAATGTGGGGGTTTAATACCGAGTGTCATTCTCCCTTTAACACATGTTCCTACATTAATATTTATTGAAAAAATATTTTACGTGTTGTAATCCAAACACTATAGGAATGCTTTAATCACTTTAAAAGCACTTTTGAGAAAAAAAAAAAACCAAAAGCATTTCGAAATAAAAGCATAGGCCATAAATTTGGCTCTTCCGAAATACATATCCAGGTCAAATTGTGGCCATATAAAACTAATCGTTCGATATAAGGCAATAAAATAAAATAAATGAATGAAAGTACCTGTACTAGAGACCAATCCTTTAAGTCTTTGTTACCAAGATTTCTGCAGACGTTTGCGTCAGCCAAACAACTCCTAATCTCTTGCCAATTTTTACCATCAGCAAGGCGATTTTGCAGCCAATAAGAGTAATCATGAAGCCGATTCTGCGACACTTTTTTACCCACAAACGTGTTGGTAACGATGAGCACAAAAACCGTGAAAGCTATGAGCCCTAATATCGAAATGAGCATCACAAACAAATAAATACACAGCAGCCAATCAGTCCTGCAACATGCACCCACCAACCCTAACGTCGACACAATCAACAAGAACAGACCCGTCACCAACAACGGCATTTCTAGGGTTTTTTGACAAGCTGAGCCGTCATGCATTTGCACATACGCTGAACAGAAGACGGCGGCGAAACCCATTGCAAGTGATATTAAGTTTAAGGCTATGAACATTGCATTGCTAAAGCGAGGCATTGTGTGTTGTGTTGTGTAATTGAATTTTTCTATTTTTTTTTATTTTTTGGTGAAAAAGAGTGGTGTGATGATATTTATGTAAATGTTGGTTGTTGCTGTTAAGAGAAAAAGGAAGAAATAAAACAGAATAGTAGGTAAGATCTTCTTTTTTTTTGGGGTGGGGGGGATTTGTAACGGACTTTATGTCTATGGAAATATATTAACTTTTGTTATTGAATTCAACATTCATAAACGAGTGTAAAATTAATTAATTAATTAATTATTGATTTGAGTCAATTTGGAAACTATTTATACTTAAAATTTTTTTACTAGGAAATATTTTGTATTATATGTAAACACACACGCATACATATATAAAAGTAAAGTATTAAAGAAGAAATATCCAAGTTGTTTATTAATAATTAATGTTACTTTTTTTTTGTTTTTCTTTAGAATAAAAAATGAATTAAAGAGATAACAAGTAGTATTTATTGAAGGATGACAAAGTTGTAATTTGTTAAATTTTAAATGATTTTGTTAAAGAATAAATAGAAACACAAACAATAAACTGATTAATTAATTAATATCCATAAAAATAATTTTTAAAAGGTAAAAAAACAACTCATCAGCTCTGATTACAGCTAATTAAGTGTTAAAGAAAAAACTTTTATATCAGAATATTCCAATAGATAAACAAACCAGTAAACTAAATCAGTTCTAAGTATATACGTCGTTAATTTCAGATTCATTGTTGTTCTACTTTGTTTAAACTTTAAATCTAAACACTTATAATAAAAAATCTATCTCTTAAGGTTATTATAGATCAAGTCTAATTAAAGCCAATCATTTATTGCAAAAGCCAAGAACTATTTGTTAATAACAAATGACAAGCTATATTATATATCATGATTGGTTATGACTTATGACAACTGAAACAAGCTTCGAGTTTTGTTAGCACCAAGTCGATCGGTCTTCTCATTAGAAACGTAGTTTCATTGTAACGAACAACAACATGATAAGGACTCACGGGTAGAACTGACCCAAAAATCAACTTGTAAGGGCGGGTGTCCATAAGTTTATATTCTCATTTACGTTGTTGTATTCTTTCCATCTGAGATATTACCCAATCATTCTCAATTCGGAGGTGATTTCGTTGATCTCATCTTTTTCTGAGTAGGAGCACCATTCAGATTGCCCCATCTATAACATCGGTCATGAATCTCATCTTTTTTCTGAGCAGCAAATTCACCCCATTCGTAATATCGAGGTCACGGAGCCGTACCTATACCAATTCCATACTTGATGTGATGCCTGCTCTAATACCAAATAATAAGGATCAATGAGTAGATCTCACATTTAAAGTCCGGCTTATAAAAGGTACTCATGAACTTATATTCCCGTTTATATTATTATCTTTTTTCTAGGTGGGATGTTGGATACTAACACAACATTGCAAGCCCCTAATGTACATCAGTCATTCGGGTTTCTTGAAGCATGAAGTGAAGGATAAAAGCGATAAGGCCACAAATGGGCCTTTGGTCCAGTGAGAGAACCCTTACACTTAGAATAATGAGTGTAAGGGTTTGAGCCTCCATAAAAGTATTTATGAGGCTTATTTACAATCCTTCCTCAATTATCAAATAATTGAGTGGAGCCAATCTATTTCTCACGAAATGTGAGTAGAGTGAACAACCTTCGAATATTTGAGAGGGTTTAAAGAATTTGGGCAGCGCTTCAGAGGAGTACATGCCACGAAGAAGGTCCCAATTGTAGAATCTGTTTGTAAATATTAATTGTAATACTTACAGTTCTGTATAATAGTATTCAAAAAAAAAAAGCGACAAGGCCAATGTCAGTGGGATTAGAAATAGCAATGTTATAAAGAAGGGGCTTTGTATATAACTGTGGCATATTTATTAATTGAAAAATACAGCCAGAAGCCAAATCAATCGAGCCAAGGGCACTAGACGCAGTTATGAAGACAATAAACACATTATTTGGGTTCATTGCTACTTTCATTTTTGTGGTTTTATTAGGCTGGGGCGGAGCTCAGGGAAAATTCTATGGAGGTAAAATTTAAACTTCCAATTTTTATGTTATTATATATTACTGATTTAGTGGACTTTAATAGGCTTGGCTGATTTGTTATTATTCTAATGCTATCATTAGTTGGCTTAACAATAAAATTATAATATTATTTAATATATTAACTTTATACATTAGTTGTGCAGGGCCAATATGGACATTTTACATTAACTTTTCATATTTTATTTATAAACCCTAAAATTTTTTAAAATTCTGCAAGGGCTATGGCACCCTCTAGTCTTACATTGCCTCCACGGCTCCGCCCCTGTTATTAGGTGTAAGCCACCTCAATAAATAAATAAAAGCTACAGTTGGCTGCAAATGAATTGCATCGATTGCGTTGCTTTTTAATTGAGTTATTGCTTCTTTAATTTGGGGTTTCATTAGTTCTCTTTCCTTCGTGTTTAAAATTTCTCTAGTGTCTCTAGATTTGCAAGCGAAATATCTAATATAGGAATCTTTGTCCAAGTTTCATGGTTTTAGTATAATAATTAAATGAACAAGATTTAATTTAGCTAGTTTTTTGCTAATTTTTCCTTAAAAAAATATTTGACCACCAAAATATACGATGACGGAAAAGATGGCACTGTTGTTAACTTTGTATGGTAACCCTAACAATATCTTATTTTCTATCTTGGTGGTATTTTGATAATATTGAAATATTAGTGCTGAAAAGGAATACATGCATGCGTTGTTTATGACTTATTATTTCCTTTTTAATTTCTTGATTATTCTTCCAAATTTTATTCTTCACTCTTGGGAAAGATCTAATCTAACTTCTCATATCCTTTCTTATTCACTTGACTCTTAAAAATAAAACATTTTAACCTCAAATAAATAAAAAAGGGGGCGCAAACTTAATTAGAATTTTACACAAAGGAATCAATTTGGCTCTCATGCTCGCTCAGTTTGGTTATTAAAGCGCAGCAAGCTGAGAAGTGGATGAGAAAAAGAAAAAAATTGATGATGATTGCCAAGAAACTCCACTCTATCGTGATGTCCATAAGAACCCCAGCCTTGCATGAGTTGCAGTTGAAGCACAGCGCGTCTTGGTTATTGCTCCATGCAAAGCAGTCCCTATTATGCTCAAGATCATGAACTGCTGGACCTGGTCAAGAACTCGGCTCTATCCAAAACGCAGCGTTTCGATTCCGAAACCCACAGGCAACAGGTGGCTTATAGCAACCAGACTGTATTGGAGACAAATTTCTCGTCTAAAAATCTGCAGCCGTCTGATTATTAGCATTCCTTTCAAGACACTTACAAACTCCAGCAATATCAATCATCCAACTGCTCCTAGTCTCATTGCAGTTCTTGTCATTCACAAAAAAAAACGATTTTTAAGTCAATTGCTATAATCTCCCAGCCGACGCTCCTTAGACCCTAATCCGTAAATTGAGCTTTCTCCCAATATCACTCCAACCAATTTGTCAAGTAATAACTTAATAGAAAAAATTAAATGGAGAATACATCAATTACATAACACAAGATTTGAGTGGAAAACTCTAAATCCGGAGAAAAACCACGGTCGTTGTCAAAAGACAACCAGAGAAAATATTCACTATGTGAAAAATTATTACAACCACATTCTCATAAATAATTTCTCTCACCCAAGCTCCAAATACACCCAATTTCTCACTAAACTCTAGAAAACTTCACAAATTCCTTAGCTCTCTTTCTCTCACAAGAAAATAGATTTTGGGGATGCTTAAAACTTATGGAGAACCTCCCCTTTTATAGCTAAAAATGGCTATAAAATAATTTTTTTTTCTTAAATTTCTTCATTCAAAGATTTGAATGTCAACATTCAAATCTTTGAATGCTGATACTGGCTGGCACCCCATCTAGAAGGGCGGTGCTAGCTTACCACTTTCACATTCTCCCACTTGGAGATTTGATTGAAAATCAATTAATCTCCACATCATACTTAATGTCTTCACCTTAGTTATAATCCTCCACATAGAGAATTATCATACTCCACCATAAAGAGTACACCACTTAAAATTAATTACCAATTCTAAGAATTTTACATCGGCACATGTCGAAATATCCTGTTGAAATTTATGGTGCAACTTCCATGTTGGCTTTCCTGAAAGTTCGCAGCCATCGACATAAATTCCATCACACACTCTACATCAATGCCAACCATGTCTTGTGTGCAAATCTTGTGGACCCGCTAGTAGTAACACATCCCTTTTCATGGCACTAGCGATATACTATGAGGAAGTCGTCATCATCCGTTTTACAAGGGATCATCGTCTCCTACGATGATGAGAGACTTACCACTATTAATGCTATCAATATCTGATCTAGAGTCACTTGCCGATCCTGCTCCATTTCTACTATGACAATCTCTTTTTAGGTGCCCTAATTGTCCACACCCCCAGTAGACTCCATTTTTCTTAGAATTATTTTTCTTCCAATTCCTCACAACTGCCAAAGCTGAGATATCTGTAGTTTCAGTACTTTCACCACTCAATCTTCTTTCTTCTGAGAGTAAAGTACTAGTAACTTCTTCAAGATCTACCATCTCTTTCCCGTACATCAAAGTAGGTAACATGTGTTTGTAGAAAGTTGGAAGTGACCATAGCAACCTAAGCGCCTTATCTTCATCTTCAATTTTAACACCAATGGCTTCTAGTTCTGATACAATACCATTGACAACACTAAGGTGATCGGAAATTTTTGTACCTTCAATCATTCGCAGTGTGTGAAATCGCTCCTTCAGGTACAATCGATTTGAGATGCTCTTTGTCTGATACAATTTTTTTAGCTTCTCCCAAAGTTCTTTCGCTGTAGGAATATTTCCTACATTTGCAAGAACATTCTTTGCCAGACACAGTCATATGGCACTTGTAGCTCTATCATCTAACTCTTCCCAATCTTCATTGTTTATACTAGCTTTTCCAGAGCCACTACTAGAAGCAAGGGATGACTTCCCCTTCAATGCCTTATGTAACCCAAATTGAATCAACACATTCTTGACTTGAATTTGCCACAAGCCAAAGTTAATTTTCCCATCAAAGTTTTCTATTTCAAATTTCACTGGACATGAAAATTTCAATACCGACATATTTGCTTCGCAAATCAGCCTTTACTCTTCACCACGGACTGTTTGGATTGACTCCAATTGCTTCACGTGAATGGTACCGTATACGTGAACAGTAATATATACGTGAACAATACGTATACGTGAATAGTGCCCCCGACACCAAAACTTCAATCAATGGCTTTGATACCACTGTTAGGAAATTGAGCTTCCTCCCAATATCACTCCAAGTAATTTGTAAAGTAATAAATTAATAGAAAAAATTAAATAGAGAATACACCAATCACATAACACAAGATTTACGTGGAAAACTCTAAATCTGGAGAAAAACCACGATCGTTGTCAAAAGACAACTAGAGAAAATATTCACTATGTGAAAAATTATTACAATCACATTCTCAGAAATAATTTCTCTCACTCAACCCTAAATACACCAAATTTCTCACTAAACTCTAGAAAACTTCACAAATCCTTCAGCTCTCTTTCTCTCACAAGAAAATAGATTTTGGGGATGCTTAAAACTTATGGATAACCTCCCCTTTTATAGCTAAAAATGGCTATAAAATAATTTTTTTTTCTTAAATTTCTTCATTCAAATATTTGAATGTCAACATTCAAATCTTTGAATGTTGATAATGACTGGCACCCCATCTAGAAGAGCGGTGCCAGCTTGCCACTTTTCACAATTCAGGTACAGCTTCGCCGGCGTCGTTAGATATAACAACAACCACAAAAATGGATAAGCTGGCTAGATAGAGAATTAAAAAGAACATCATTGTAAAGGATTATGAGACAATTCCTCCTCCTACACAAATTGATCATGAGCCCCAATAAAGACAGCTCAGGTAGAAGGAGATAGGATACAAGTAACGGTTGTATAGAGAATTTTGGCGTAGTTTGCTGCCAGAAAAAGGACAGAAGATGATGAAGCCGATGAACAAAAAGCAGAAGCCAAGACAACCTGCAAAGATGTGGCAAGGGTGATCCATTAGGTTTTAGTGGAATTAAGAGAGTTGCGACCGACGAGAAGAGAGATTGCTTTTCGCCAAGACGTTTAAATTGTTAAAGATGCTTAATGGTCAAGACCGAAGGATCTATGTTACTGTATAATTTTGTTGTGTTAATTAATTATTATTCTTTTTCCCATTACATAATATGATATTATAATTTATTATATTTTTCTATTATTTAATTTATCTGTTCAAATACTCTATACACAAAATTCCTTCTCTACTACAGAGCGAAAGAATTCTTCTCCTAATTAAGAGTTGACATTCTACTAAGAAAAACAATATATCATATAATAATTAAATTGGACCCAGGTTACTCAAGTTTCAATACAGTAAACCGGGCACATTTAATATGTATAGCTGAATATTGTATGAAAAAAATAATCTGTATAGCGGAATAAAAAGGCCATGATCATAGATGAGATAGAAATTAAAAGAGGAAAGAGAATGGTGAGAGAACATACTTGTAAAAGGGTGGGAAAACAAAATTAAGATAAAGTTAAGGGATATCTTTTGCCATTTTTCGTTTGTCATTGGTAAGTAAGGTTATAATTGTAAATTTGTTTGTCAAATCTGACAACATTTATATTTAACACAAGGTTGGAGTTATTTGAACATATTAAATTAATCTCTACACCCATTTTGAAAACTAATTTCATTATTAAAAATTTTAAATTTTAAATTTTAAAATCTCAAAATTATTCTTAACTAATCTCTTTCTCTCTCTACACCTGATTATATAGTCTTTCTATACTCTCACATAGAATAATGGGTTTTGTTCCTCTTAATTATGGTAGCTCATAAAGAAACCGATTATTTATAGTTAAAAGAAAAAAAATATGAAGGAATTAAAATTGAGGAATTGAAAATTAAAAGATAAGAAATGATTAATTAAGTAATTTTATTAAAAATTATTTTGATAATAAAATACTTAATTAAAACGATGGCATAGAGAAAAAAATTAATGAGTTCAAATAAGCCTACTCTTAATGAAATTTCTAACGAATTGGAGGTGTGTTGCCTATTATTTATCATTCAAGGGTGGAGTAGAATATGTGTAGAATATGCCAATATTAATGGATATTACAGAAAATTTGCTTTTAATAAAATAATATCTTTAGCGATCAATCAAATAAATTCTCTCTAATTCACACACATACACACACATTTATATACACACACACATTTATCTTTTTTAATGTAAAATTAATTTTCTCAAACTCTATTTTAGTCACGCCAACAAGAGTCGCATTCCGATTTAACACAATCTTTCACCTTTTATAATTTCAAAAACTTTTATAAATTCCATATATTGAACAATCCTTTTTAGGAAACAAACACGAGGAAATGCTATGATTTTAAGAAATTCTGCCACTCTTTTAGATCATGCAATGCCCGTATGGGTCTAAAATTTATATTGTAGGTGATCCCTCACCAGCAACGGCATTTCCAGGGCTTTTCGGCAAGCTGAGCCGCTATGTATTTATTGCACGTATTGTATCTGTAGAGGGCCAAATGATTTGGTGGGCCGTGCCGTGCCCTGCCATGCCCACCTTTTTTTATAAGAGCCCGGCACGAGCCTACTCATACCGTGCTAAAAGAAAAACCCATCAACCTTTTTTTTGTTTGTCTACATATCCAGCGTACCTAAAATAGCCCACGTGTCTGGTGTGTTTTTTTAAGTCCACCAGCCTAATAATAATAATAATTTCATAGATCATAGTAATAATTAATGAAAAATAAAATTACAATTCTAGAATAACAATTACATCTAATTTTATTTGAACTACTAATATTATAATTGCACATAAACTCCATTGAATGAAAATATAATTTTTAATTTATCATAAAAATATTTTGTTCATAATTTTTTTTTGTGCATAAATATGAAAAATATTTTATTCACAAATGAAACATATCTCCATTAACTATTAACTAAGTTGATTTCATAAATGAAATATTAATGTCGTAAAATTTTTTATTTATCATTTATAAAATCATGATATTTATTTATCCATTTAATAAATTATAAACATAAAAAATTAGAATATTTATTTAAACTAGGACTTAAATTAATTTTAAAAAGCCTATGCTAAAATATATATTAAAAAATTTAATTTCAAGATATTATAAAATCATGATATTTTATATTTATTTTTCATTAAAAAATTTTATTTTGATATACTTTGGCCCACGTACTATTGGTGGCCCACGGGCCGCATGCTTAGCCCACCGATGAAGCGTGTTTATTACGTGCCTTTTCGCGTGCCGTGCTTTGGCCCATCTCTAATCGTGCCGTGCTTTTAAGGCCCGCGTGCCTAAAATTTTAGGTTCGGCACGGCCCACGTACGTGTCGTGTTGTGCCTCATGCCCTACCGAAACATCCTTGTGTCGTATCGTGCTGTACAGACACGTGCCGTGCCTCGTGCCGCCTGGCCCATTGGCCATCTCTAAGGCAAGTATTGAAGAAATATACAAGTTGCTTTCAATAATGATACTTTTTAAAAAATATATATTCTTTTATATTTTACTTAGAATTAAAAAAGAATTGAAGAGATAACAAGCAGTTGATGGAGGATGAAAAAGACACTAGCAATTTGCTCAATTTTAGATGCTTTTGTTAAGAATAAATAGAAACACAAACAATAAATTGATTATTAATTACTTTTCATAAAAATAATTCTTAAAAAAGTAAAAAAAAAAATTATCATCAGCTCTGATTACAGCTAATTAATTCTTTAAACAAATTTTCTATTAAAATATTCCAATATAAGCTTACAAGTAAACTAAATCAGCTCTGACAATGTTATTAGCATAACCAAAATCTTGTGATTGTGGCCAATCACTTTCAAAAGCAGAAAGCTATTTGTTTAATTGCAATGACAAGCTATATTATCATGATTGGTTATGAATACTGAACTAGCTCTCAATTTTGATAGCACCGGGCCGGGCATTGCCAAGTCCAGCAGTGTTTCAAACCCGGCAAACCCATACTAATAATCAGGGAATAATTTTTTTTTTTCCATCAGGTTATTTAACACAAAACTGTTCAATTATATTTATTCTTTTACATATCCACTGTATTCACCATGCGTGTAAGAATACTATGCAAGCTTTATTAATTTTGTAAACAGAACAGCAGATTTAATAACACGCAGAGGGAAGTGTTCAATTAATCAATTTAGCCCGATACTAACCCATGTCCTCAAATTGAATAACTCTCCTTTTTTTTTTCCCCTATATGTATGGCAATGATGATTTCAAAGGACTGTCGGATTTGCAATTCAATAAAAATTTGGATCCGGAATGTTCAAATCCATTTAGTAATTGATACATGCACTGAGCCATATTAAATCTAGTTAGAAGTAACAGTTGTAAAGAGCAAAATTGCTAAAAAGTTATTTAAAAAAAAGAAATATATGAGAACGAGTAGACTGGACTCTGAAACTTCATTAACGTTCATATATTATTATTATTATTATTATTATGATGCCGGAGTAATATGTGCCATTAGACAACCGGATTGGGCGGGTGCTTTGATCATAAAATTAAAAAAAAAAAAAAACTTGCATTTAATTTGGGGAAAAAAAAGCAGAAAAAAAATAATTTTTGCATGTAGTTCATGCCTCTTCGGTTGAATTTCCAGAACCTTCTTTCTGATTCCTGCAGGTTCTTGCCTCTACGGACGTTGAATTCCCGCCTTCGTTTGGATTCATGTTTCTTGCCTCTTCAATTGAATTCCCACCTGCCTTTGGATTCCGGTGGCTTCTTGTGCAACACCATAGCAAGAGGGCGAAGAAGACGACGAGGCAGACGAAAATGTTGAATATATACGAAATTGCCCACTCCTTGTTGATAGTCTTGAGAAGAGCTCCATACTTATCATTGCATGACGTACTGCTACAAACATGAGAGTTGATCATGCAATTCCTGATTGCGCTCAAATTCTTTTCGTTGTAAATATATTTTTGTTGAAACGATTTAAGTTCAAATGTGAAGTAGGCTAATCCTGAAAACAACAAGAACATTGCAAGCCCGCTAAGGTACATGAGCCACTTGGCTTTTTTGAAGCATGAAGTGAAGGATGAAAGAGATAAGGCCAGTGTCAATGGGAGAAAAAAGAGCAAAGTTATGGAGAAGGGGCTTTGTAGATAACTCTGGCATACTTTAAGAATTGAAAAATACAGCCAGAAGACGAAATCAGTCAAGCTAAGGACACCGGTCGCCGTTATCAACAATCGTAACCAAATTGGATTTGTTCCTTCTTCCATTTTCTGGTTGTGGTTTTTTTGTGTTGAGTCTTTCCTCTCGTGTTTTAATTTCTCCAGGGGTTTAGTGTTACAAACGATATCTGTACATATTATATATATATAGGAATTTTTGAGCGAGTTTAATGGTTTTATTATAATGATTAAATGAACAAGATCTATGTTTTGAAAAAGAAATATATGCCTCCTTTAATTTTCTTGTTTCCTATTAGTTTACTTATTCTTCATCTATTTTGGGAAAGATCTAATTTCTTCGTTTCCTCTCTTATTCAGTTAACTGCAATGCGTGTAGATCATTGAGCATGATCCTCGTAATTAATTATAGGGGCACAAAATTTAGCACTACGTAAATGCTCAATTTGATTCATTCTCTGCCTTCCGTTTGTGAAAAAGGGAAAACAATTTAACCTCAAAGAAATAAAAAAGAGGCGCAAATTTTATATAAAATTTTAGATAAACGGCAGGCCGGGATCCTGAGTTAATGAAATTGAGTTTGCAGCAAGGGGTAGTAATTAATTGAGCATGATCATAATAGATTATAGGGTCAGGCTTGTTTAGGACTTATTTCCTTTTTATTTCTTGTTTTTTCTCTGAATTTATTCTTCAATCTTGGGAAGATCTCATTTACAGGACAAGATTTAATTTTTCCTAAACTAAACATATTCCTGGTTTTGTTTAAGACTTATTTCCTTTTTATTTTTATTTTTTTGTTTTTCCTCTAAATTTTTCTAATTTCTTTCTATCCATTCTTCTCCAATTGAATGAAAGGAGTTTAAGATCAAATAAATGAAATTAAAAAAATAAAAAGGCACCAATTTTATAAAATTTTAGACAAGCTTAAGGCTCAACAATTGAGTATAGATATACACCGAATTAGGCATATAATCCATCTTGGTTTTATTCTTGGGCTTTGTAACCCAAAGTAACTATATTTAGGAGAGTTTATGTCCTATAAATCAATTCAAGAACTTACGCTTTAGCAATATTCCAAATAACAATAAAAGTCTCTGGGTTAAGAGCTCATTTGGAACGGTTTTTGAAGATTCAAAACTAATTTTGAAAAAGTAAAAGTTAATTTTGTTTAACTTTTTAAAACAATTACTTACAGTAAAATCATTCAATCCTACAATAAATTTTTTTTACAAATCACTTTCTTATTTAATACAATTTCATATATATCCTTATATATATTATAAAAATACAAAATTATCCTTATTAATTAGAAGATAAAATCATTAACTTTAATGTGGTTATTATTATTACCGATTATATTGAGATAATAAAATAAAAATAAAATTAATAATATAAAATATTCATTTTAGTTATCAATTATTATATGTATATAATACAAATATTTTGTATACATGTTTATAAATGTTTAAATAAATTTTGATCTAACATTATATTCAATTTAGTCATTTAAATTCTTACAGCAATTGAGAGTAAAATTTACCAAATACCAAATACATAAAAAAAAATTACATGATGTTTAACTGATTTCCTTCATAGTTGATTATTTTATAGTATAAGTAACAACAATTATTTTAAAAACTACAAGTATTTCCCAGATAATCGGCCCTCACTTATATTATAAAAAGTTAGCTCATGAGGTGAGAGTTACCCCACTACTTATATATTTAAGTTAAGATTTTTTTTTAGCAATAATTTGGTATTATCTGCTTGACACTTGATGATTATCTCTTTTTTTTACTAAGGAAAATGCTAAGCATCCATAATGAAGAAAGAAGGACGATAGAAACAGTAGCGTGTGTTGCAGTTTCATAGGTCGTACTTTCGCTTCTTTTTGGACGCTTAAGGATTAAAATAATGAGCTGAAACATTAAAATAATGAGCGGAAACGGATGCATAAGAAAGAAGTAATAATACAAGGAAAAAAAGCACCATTATCTCAAACCTGACGAATTCAGCCAAACCCGATGAACTCAGATCTGTATGTGTTCGTTAGCAGAAAAAAATGAAATAAAACCAATGGCCATTATGTCGGAGATCTGCATTCGGAGATTTGTGTTTGGTGCCAACAAACACACCAACAATAGAGGCAGTTAATGAAATTGTTGTTGGATAATTGGTAACTTTCTCTCTCTCGGTACATTCAAATAAAATTAGTTTATGGATGTGTTCTATATATTTAAATTGTTAGAAAGTAATAGATTATATTTATAAAAGTTTTTTTGATGTATTTTACATATTTAAATTGTTAGAAACTTTTTTTAGTTTAAATTATTAGAAAGTAATGGATTAAATTTATAAAAATTGCTGGATGTGTTTTATATATTTAAACTGTTAGAAAATTTTCAATTTAAATAATTAGAAAGTAATGAATTAAATTTATAACAATTGCTGGATGTGTGTTATATATTTAAATTGTTAGAATTTTTTAAGTGTTGGGCGTGGTGGCGGTGGCTCTATTGACTCCATTTTAGGTCGGCGTTGTGGCAGCGGCTCTGACTGCAAGGTTATGGCTTTTGTTCTGCTGGTGGCGGCTTCGTTGTAGATTGTTAGTAGAGCAGATACACAGGCGTTCGGGACGAGATGATACTGTTTAGAGCGTTGGGGACGGAGTGAGTGTTGGGGATGAGTGGATAATGTGTTGGACAAGTGGATCACATTTGAGACAGGAAGATATTTCATTATTTTTTGCCAATTTTAAATCTTATTTTATTAACTCCTGGCCACATAAGGAAGAAAGAAGAACGCATGACACGGCAGCATGTGCTGCTGTTTGTGGCGTCTTTCTTTCCTCGTTCTCTCCATTTAGCACTACTCTTTTACTAAAGGCTCATTTGGTATTGATGGGGTGTTTAAGCTAGTAATAAAAAGGTACAATTGGCTGCAAATATCCGTTGTGTTGCTTTTTCGTGTTATTGCTTCTTCCATTTGTGGGTTTTATTTAAATTTCTCAAGGGTTACAAACGATATGTACGTGTGTGTGTGTGTACACAAAACTATGGGAATCTTTGTGCGAATTTCATGGTTTTATTATAATGATAAAACGACCAAGATCTAATTTAATTTTCTCTTAAGAAGAAATGTATGCCTTGTTTAAGAGGAAAAAAATAATAAGAATAATAAAATAAAGAGGCGCAAATTTAATAGAATTTTACACAATGGAAGGCTGTGAATCAATTTGGTTCAAGCTTGGTCTGTGTAACGTACTCATCTGTCTATGTAAATCCATATTGATTAAAGCGCAGGACATGATGAGTCTGAAGATATAAAGACAGTTAGACAGAGAAAGCAGATATACCGAAGCTTGGACCGTGACTTGATATGCATAAGAACCCCAGCCTTGCATGAGTCGCTGTTGATGCACAGCTTGTTTTGCTTATTGCTCCATGCAAATTAAGCAGTCACTGTCTTCATGAACTGCTGGGCATGAACTCGGTGCTATCCAAAACGTAGCGTTCTGATACTGAAACCCACTGGCAATAGGTGGCTTACAGCAACCGGACTCTATCGAAGACAATTTACTCTTGAAAAAATCAGCAGCCGTCTCATTAAAATTCCTTTCAAGAAGCCTGTTACAAACTTTAGGGCCAATCATGCAACTCCTAATATCATCCTAATTCTTGTCATTATTCACAAAACGATTTTTAAGCCAATTGCTACTATCCCCCAACTGATACTCCTTAAACCCTAATCCGGGTAAGCCATTGCCGTCGCCTTTAGATATAACAACAACCTCAAAAACGGAGATGCAAGCAAAGCAAATTAAGAACCGAAAACAACCACACAATTAAATAAAGGTTTTGGATACAATCGCTCTTCCTACACAAACAGCAAGAGTAGCCCACAGAAGAAGATAATCGTTACGCAAGACGGGTTGTAGAAATATTTTTGGCATGCTTTGCCGTCATAAGACTGAGCGAGGGGAAGAAGCCGTGACAAAAAAGCCTAGGCCAAGAAAGGTTACAAAGATGCCATAAGACGAACCATATTGATTGTGGAGAAACCCTAACCCCTAGATTTGTTTTTATAGAGAAGTAAACCGATGGAATGCATTGCGTATGTGAGAACGTTCTTTTAATTACAAGGGTTTGGATTTAAAACTTTTCCACAATTAAGAGGGACACCAAGTTTCTGGTTTCTTTCCTCGTTTTAATTTATTAGTTTTATCATTTCAAAAGCTTCATTACAAATCGTTTCTATGACAAATTTTTAAGGAGGGAAAATATTTTTACACTTCAACAAAAATACACAAAAAAAATTTTAGAAGTTTTAGCTGTCCACCAGATATTGAAAAATTTTAACATATAGAATTCCATTTCCATCTTGACACCCTTCGAAGTTTGATGATATCATCTATTAGACATTCACATACACAACTGATTGATTAAAATCTTATCAATTATTTTAGTTCCATAATTAGTTCACAATTAAATTATTTTTAGTGAGATAATGATAAGATAGATCACATTATGAAATCAATTCTCGATTTTTTTCTTTTGTTTTGTTATTGGTAAATCTTTTTTTTTCTTAATCTTCAATTAGTTTTTACGGCTAAAATAATCAATTTGCTACAATTTGTTAGATCGAGGCATTAAATTTCTCTAGCTTTAGCATGCTTCATTACAGAATTTTAACAGTTTTCATAAGAATTGGTGCTCAAAGAATGAACTAGTCCTAAGGGTGGTCACTAGCACCCATAAGGTCAAGAATCTCACTTTTGAAGTAAATGTTGTCATATCCCTCTAAAAAAACCACTCATAAGATTAATAATCCTCTAAAAAACCACTCATAAGATCAATAATCTCCCTTTTCGTGAGACCCTGGGACTCGATTTGTCCTGTGCCTAAGTTTTGATGTAACTGCTAGATGATACAATACTAGCGCACTCGACTAGTTGTGTAACACCCTAGGCGAATCCCACATCGGCAAAGCACGGGAGAGATGCTGGGTTTATAAGGGGTGATCCACACCTTATAAACCCAGCAATGTCATGACCCAACCCAGACCTGGCAATATATTGTCTGCTTTGGGCCTTAACAAGGCCCGCACGGATTTGTTCTTGGGGCGCCCATACACCCCAAAACGCGTCTTGCCAATTAAGGTGTGGATCACCACTTATAAACCCAGCATCTCTCCCGTGCTTTGCCGATGTGGGATTCGCCTAGGGTGTTACATACACCCCCCCTTGGGGACTCAGCGTCCTCGCTGAGGTTTGCCTCACCATTGCTCAAGAGGACACGCGGAGCCGCTCTGATACCACAATTGTAACACCCCAAATCTAACACGTGCGGAGCACGTGAAGAAGGAGGTTACTCACAAATCATTAATCTTTACTCATAAGTTTCAAACTGAAATTCCTCCAATTCCTATTCAAATAAATCCATGAATCCAAACGTCAAATACTAAATAATCTCTCTCGAGGACATATAAAAATAATAACAAAAGTCTCAAACTCCAAATTACACGTTCATAATAGAAGTAACTAAATAGAAACACAAGTCTATTCCTCCTCTTATTCAATAGCAAACGGAAACTGGAAATCACTAACTCCAAAGCTAAGTGCACCTCTTAAAAGAAACTTAATCTGCAAAAAAGTAATGACGAGGGTGAGCCGTCAACTCGGTAAGTAAAACCATTCCTAACACACTAGGCCTATCGATACCAAAAATATTGCAAGCCTTCTTTTGTTTAAAGCATATATCATAATCCATAATTTTCATAAAACGATATATCACAATAACATAAGATAAATTCTTAATAATTCAGAATATTCAAAAGCATATTTACTTACGAAGCAAATCATGTAATACGTATACAGAAAACAGACAGGTTAGCTCATGTCACATAGTGTCACCTATAGTCCCGGTGACCCGGCCAGAAATAGAATCAGAATATCGTGTGCACATTCAGAACAGAAACCCAGTACTGGTCCAGACAGATATATCGTATATTACAATCAGAATCAGAATCAAAATAACTACGGACAATGAGCCAAAACATAATGACTTATACGTGGCACTTTGCGACGCTTTAGCCTTCAAGAGGTGGCCCCCATATAGTCTCAAGAGGTGGCCCCCATACAATCATAAATAATTAAACCATACATAGGCATAAAACATTCTTAGCAGTTTCATAAATGTCCATAACAATAATTTAGGCTTGCAAATTATTTTATAGATAAAATCATAAAAGGTTGTCATGTCATAAAATAATTTACATACTAAAAGTATTTATAAAATACTTTCTTAAAAAGAATTTAGGCTTTAAAACATTTACATAAAACTAATTTTGTTATGAAAATCCATTAATCTTCTAAGTAGTATAAAAATATTTTTACTTATAATAATAATATCAAAATACTTATACATATCCAGTATACTAGGAATGAAGTTACTTACCTCGACAAATGAACTTGAATTAACCCACCTCTAAGCTTCTAAGAGCCTCAATCACCTTCAACTCCTTAAACAAATACAAGATATGACAATTAATGACTTATTCTAAGAATCTGATTTTCTAATTCATACCCGTACATGTCTGATTCTCGGAATTTTAACTCTTAATCCAAGTCTCAGAATGATATAAAATATCTCTGGAACTATTCTGGACATCCATGCGTACCCCATGTAAAATTTACAAGAGGATCCGATATCAAAAACATTTTAAAAACTATTTACTACTCAGCAAACTCGAAACTGTTTTCACATAATCTAAACCAAACAGAACGGGTTCCGTGATTTTTATAAAATAAAATACTAACCAGAAAATTATAAAATTAAAACTGGGAATCCTAGACACATATATTAACATACATATAAACTTTCAGAATTTTTTGAGTTCATTTGGTGGTACAAATAGTCTTGTGAATCTGATCACAATACTGAAATTGTGGATTTCCAGTGCAGTGGTTTCTATTTCCAAAATACGTATAAAATTGAAAACGAAGTTGAATTTAATGAAATAAAATTTAATCAAGAAGCCCTACATGTCTAGTTTCCAGAAATATAAATTTTATAAGAAAATTCGTTCAGAAAATATAGCTTTAAAATTCGAGATCCTCATGCTGTCCAGAATTATCCTGTGCTTAATACGTCAAGGATTGATTAACTAAACTCATACTAAATCAAAACCCTAAGCAAAGTCTAAATATATTCTAAACCATGCATAATGATCTACAACCATTAGAATCGTGCCAATATAAACCCTAGTTAGATAGAGTGATTAGAAATCTGTTGAGAACATGGAGAACAACTTACCCGTCGCTTTGATTCTCTCCTAAACAAAGGTTTGAATCCTAAGATTTGGGTAAGAGCGTAAAGAGCAGCAGAGAAGAAGAATAAATGTTGTGAACTTAGGGTTATGGAAGGGGGAAAAGTATGTATTTATAGGGGATCTTAAGAAACCCTATTCAATAAGGAAAAATAACCATTTTCCAAAATGATCTCATAAATAACCTCTATTTAATTAGTACCCCTTTCTAAATAAGGGTTATAGGCCACCCATAATTCTCAATGAAAACCCAATTTCCATAATTTAATATGTATGGGAATTTGTGGCGTTACAATTCTCCCCTCCTAATAAAAATTTCGTCCTCGAAATTAAAAGGTTACCTTATGCATGGAAGAGTTAAGGATACTTCTCCAACATTTCTGCTTCTCGCTCCCAAGTGGCTTCCTCAATAGAATGATTCATCCATCGTACCTTCACTAGGGGAATAACTCTATTCCTTAATACTTGTTCGTCTCGATCGACAATCTCAATAGGCTGTTCCTCATACGACATGTCTTCATTTATCTGAATCGGTTGATAGTCTAGCACATGTAAAGCGTCTGCAATGTACTTTCTTAACACAGACACATGAAATACATTGTGAAGCCTAGACAAACTTGGTGGTAAAGCTATGCGATAGGCCACCGGACCAATTCTCTCTAAAATCTCAAATGGTCCAATAAATCTAGGGCTAAGCTTTCCTGTCTTCCCGAACCGAAGCACCCCTTTCCATGGCGATACTTTTAAGAAAACAAAATCTCCTTTTTCGAATTCCAACTCACGTCTACGACGATCTGCATAACTCTTCTGTCTGCTCTGAGCTGTTTGAAGACGTCCTCTAATCAACTTGATTTTATCAACAGTAATCTGTATTAATTCTGGACCCAAAAGTTTTCTTTCACCAACTTCATCCCAGCAGATTGGGGACCTACACTTTCTTCCATATAATGCCTCAAATGGTGTCATGCCAATACTCGAATGGAAGCTATTGTTATAAGCAAATTCGATCAACATTAGGTGCTCTTCCCAACCACCACTCAAGTCTAGGACGCAAGCTCGAAGCATATCCTCAAGGGTTTAAATAGTCCTTTCGAATTGCCCATCTGTCTGTGGATGAAAAGCAGTGCTAAATCTCAATTTTGTCCCCAACTCTTTATGTAAGCTAGCCCAAAATCTTGAAGTGAACAGTGGATCTCTATCAGACACTATTGACACTGGAACCCCATGAAGCCTCACTATCTCCTTAATGAACAACTTAGCTAGTTGCCCTACATTGTCTGTACTCTTCCTTGCCAAGAAATGAGCTGATTTCATCAATCGATCAACAATTACCCAAATGCAATCACATCCCCTCCTAGAACGAGGTAATCCAGAAACTAAATCCATTGTTATGTGTTCCCATTTCCACTGAGGAATAGGAAGCGTTTGTAAAGTTCCTGCTGGTCTTTGATGCTCAATCTTTACTTGTTGGCAGACTAAACACCGAGACACAAAAGCAGCAATATCTCTCTTCATATTCCTCCACCAAAAACTTTGCTTTAGATCACGATACATCTTAGTACTACCAGGATGCATACTGTAAGATGATTCATGAGCTTCTCTTAAGATCTCTGCCTTCAACTCTTCGTCTGCTGGCACGCATAACCTTTGTCCCAACCATAATCCATCCCCATTATCAAGTCTAAATCCGGGCTTATGTCCTTTGCTCACATCTTCACGGATTTTATTGAGTTCTATGTCGTTCTTCTGAGCTACCTTAACTCTATCAATTAGAGTGGGTTGGACTGTCAAATGTGCTAACATGTCTGCTTGCCCATGAGTAACTACCTCAATCCCACATCTCCTCAAGTCTTTTACCAAATGAGATTGCATGGTGATAAGATGAGCCATGCACCCAGATGATTTCCTACTCAAGGCATCTGCTACCACGTTTGCCTTACCTGGATGGTAATTAATAGAACAATCAAAATCCTTTACCAACTCCAACCATCTTCTCTGCCTCAAATTCAATTCCTTTTGAGTAAACAAGTACTTCAAACTCTTATGATCGGTGAAGATCTCACAAGTCTCCCCATACAAATAGTGTCTCCAGATTTTTAGAGCAAACACTATAGCAGCCAATTCCAAATCGTGTGTTGGGTAATTTTGTTCATGATTCTTTAGCTGCCTAGAAGCATATGCTATAACCTTACCATGCTGTATTAAAACGCAACCCAAACCTTTTCTAGAAGCATCACTGTAAATCACAAAACCTCCACCTTCAGAAGGAAAAGTTAAAACGGGGGCAGTCACCAAATGACTCTTGAGCTCTTGAAAGCTCTTTTCACATGCCTCATCCCAATTGAACTTCACATTCTTCTTAGTCAAATTAGTCAATGGTGCTGCTATGCTAGAAAATCCTTTGACAAAGCGCCTATAATAACCTGCCAATCCTAAGAAACTCCTTACTTTAGTCACACTAGCAGGCCTTTCCCAATTAACAATTACCTCCACTTTGGCTGGATCTGCTGAAATACCATCCTTCGTCACTATATGTCCCAAAAACATCACACGATCAAGCCAAAACTCACATTTCTTAAATTTTTCATACAACTTCTTCTTCCGCAATGTTTCTAATACAATCCTCAGGTGCAACTCATGCTCCTTCTTACTCTTAGAGTAAATTAATATGTCATCAATAAAGACGATGACAAATTGGTCAAGATAAGGTTGGAAGATCCTATTCATCAAATCCATGAACGCTGCAGGAGCATTAGTTAATCCAAAAGGCATAACTAAGAACCCATAGTGTTCATAACGAGTTCGAAAAGTTGTCTTCGATACATCCTCACTTCTTATTTTTAATTGATGGTAGCCAGATCGTAAATCAATTTTAGAGAATACCGATGCACCTCGTAATTGATCAAAGAGGTCATCAATTTGAGGAAGAGGGTATTTATTCTTGACAGTAACCATATTCAACTGCCGGTAATCAATACACAACCTCATTGAACCATCTTTTTTCTTTGCGAACAAAACGGGAGCACCCCAAGGCAACACACTAGGACGAATGAAACCCTTATCTAGTAATTCTTGTAGCTGGACCTTTAGTTCTTTTAATTCAATGGGTGCCATCCGATATGACGCCTTGGATATAGGTGTAGTACCAGAAACTAATTCTATAGTAAACTCAACCTCTCGATCTGGGGGTAGTCCCGGAAGATCTTCAGGAAATACATCAATAAACTCCCTTACAATAGGTATGTCTTCAAGGCACGCCCCATCGGGATGGTCAGCAACTATATACGCTAAAAATCCTTCACACCCCTTCTTTAGCATTTTCATTGCCTTAACCATAGAAATCAAAGCTTTATGACTCTTATGATTCCCTTGAAAATGAAATTCTTCCTCGCCAGGTAGGCGAAAAATAATTTCCTTAGCAAAACAATCTATTGAAACATGGTAAGGTCCTAACCAAATCGGCATAATTGTTAATCTTAAGGATGGTCAATCGCCCTTTAATGTTAGGACGTAACTCTTCCAGGAACTTCCTACACTTACTACCTTCATTAGCAACCAAGGTATGAGCAAAACGAGAGAGGGCAGTAAATTGTTCCTCATACTCCGCAACAGACTCTGTTCCTTGAGTCAACCTCAAGAAATCAGCCTCCATCTGATATCGAACTCGTTCAGGAAAATACTTTTCATGAAAAGCCTCCAAAAATAACTCCCAAGTAATGGGTGCATCTTGCAAGCCAACCCTTATGAGACGAGATTTGGCATCCCACCAGTAGTCTGCCTCACCCTGAAGGACAAAAGAGGCTAATATTACCCTTTGATCATCATTACAACCCATAGCCACAAATATCTTCTCCATCGGTTTTAGCCATGCCTCTGCAACCATGGGATCGGCAGTCCCCTGAAAGGTAGGTGGTCCCAATTTCTTAAATCGTTCTAAGTTCACCATAGCCCCATGATCTCTTGCGCCACCTTGCCTTTCAACTGGCACATTCTCTTGTGCCCCAACTCTGCCTCTAGCCATATCTTGAATTAACTTACTTTGTTGTTCCATCAATCTAAGCATTGCGCGCATCATAGGATTTCCTTCGTTAGCCATCTCGTGCAAGGTTGGGTCAGCGTCGTCAGCGATACCTAAAACATCTCTCGAGCTAGAGGCATGCCTAGCACCTCCCTTACGTGACATCTCTTGACTATAACACGGAGAATAAATAAATAAATAATTTAAAAAAAAGTAAATAATTCATGGCTAAAGGTCGTGCAAGCGCGCAGAGTACTGAATAAGTAGTATAACTAAGAAAATTTGCTATTGTAAACAAGAGCAATAAGTAGTATAACTTAGATCTTTGACAAGAACTCCTCTTAAGATAAATTGTTCAGTCCTGTCAATTTCCGTCCATCTCTTATTCTTAACACTTTTCATACCCATATTGTCCTTCTTCATTTCTACAAAACAAATGTAATCGATTTAATTAGACAATCTAATTAAACCGTAAAAGAAAGTCTACAGAATCCTAACCTAGTTGCTCTGATACCACAATTGTCATGACCCAACCCAGATCTAGCAAGATATTGTCCGTTTTGGGCCTTAACAAGGCCCGCACGGATTTGTTCTTGGGGCGCCCATACAACCCAAAACGCGTCTTGCCAATTAAGGTGTGGATCACCTCTTATAAACCCAGCATCTCTCCCGTGCTTTGCCGATGTGGGATTCGCCTAGGGTGTTACAAGTTGACTTGGCAAAATCTGAGCCTCCGCCATTACGACTTCACCACACTCGGCCTCCACCATCCATGATGTTAGCACGCCACTGACTGATTAATATAATACTAGCCCACATATCTGTTGAGATGTTTGCTGCAACTTTTTTGAATTTCTCGAGTTTTAACACATTTAATTACAGAGTTTTAAAGTAACAATTGACATATTCCTATAAAAATTAATTAGTGACCAGAAAATGGACATTATAACATTTAACTCCATGCCTTCATAGTTCTAAAAGTGGTAGTTAAGGCCCCAGAAGGCTAACATTTTCCCGTTCAAAAATAGAGTTTGCTATGTTCTTCCGACCGTCCAATAACATAATCTCACTTGTATTATTATATTCTTCTTCTTCTTCTTCTTCTTCTTCTTCTTCTCATTATTATTATTTTAATGCAATCATAAACTACTTGCATGCAGTGCAGTTCTAGTAATTTTGAATTGAGTGCGGGTTTAAAACCTACCGATCAATCCATACTTATTGAATGATGCAAAACTAGCTAGCTAGCTCATCATCTTGCATTAATTTCCCTTGCAACTTATTTATTCAACATCAACCGGCAGTTTAAATCCCAAACAGGACCATAAAGAAAGCAATCAGCCACACGACAAAGGATCAAATTTACAAGCAGCTAAATGGGACATTAGCACATTAGGACCAAATCGGATCCCATGAAGATCTATAACAGTAACTGCAGCTTGTACTAATTAATTTCGAGAAAGCCTCTGCGCACAAGATAAAATGATAAGGCGATAAAGGGCAACCCCTGTCGCAACCCACGTTGAGGACTCACAAGACCTTTTGCTTCAACATTAATCAAAAAGAAAATTTTAGCTGTCGTAACACAACCCATAATAAGGCGGTTTTAAAACCTATCACGTTATTTTTAAAAGAAAAAGAAAAACGATTAAATACATGTTTTATTACAAAAGCATCCTTCCAAATTACTTATATAAATATTTAATGAGAATTTGAATTTGGTGAAATTTATTATCAATTATGTTTTTGGGTTTAGTCAAGTGATTTTCTAGTAGTTCTTTTTTTTAACTAGTTACCTAATTCGAATCTTGAGGGAGGTAGAGATATATAGTGGATGAGAATGATATATTTCTAAAGTTAGAATATACAAAATTTAAATCTCAAAGGAGGTGTCACATTGTCATGTGTTTAATAATAATTGACTTTATATATCATCACTCTTGATGAGATAATAATTTTATAATGTCAACTAATTAATGACATGTCATGTTACACATTATTTACATGCAAAATTTATATTCAACTCATGACATGTCATGCCAAAGCATTATCCAAAATGGATTTGAATTTTCCAAAACTCCTACTTTTATGAAAAAAAAATATATATATCAACTGCCCTTCTGTTACTTTTCAAAATAATAGAAAGAGACTTAGCATCAATTGATTAAAACATGAAACAAAGATCTCAAAGAGATCACATGCAAGATCTTTATGCATAAAATTTGATTCAATAAAGTTATGTAACTAAAGATCATTCAATTCCTGAGTAAGAAAGAAGGAAAAAAATAGGACAAACCGAAAAAGGAAAAAAAAAATAGAACTCAGTTTTCAATAAGAAGAAATAAGTAATCATACAAAGATGAAGTAAATTAGTGAATCAAAAAATATTACATATATATTACAGATCCATACATCCAATTTATGGCATTGAGCTATCCATTCTTGAGGCATTAATTAAAACAATTACATAGCTTATGATATTACAAATCACTTAAATATATCCATTCTTGAGGCACCTAGTTCAAAAACAATTACATAACTAAACCAGGCATTGGTTCAAAGATTTGTTGTGATCTCTTCGATTTTTGTTCCTTATGTCGCAGCAACCAGCGGAACAAAAGATGGCGATGAAGACAGCTAGACAGAAGTTGATAGTTGCCAAAACCCTCCACTGTTTCTTCACATTTGTAATAACTCCAGCTTTGCACGAATCGCAGTTGTAGCACAGCGTCTGTTGATGATTGCTCCATGCAGAGCAGTCGTTGTCTTTTGCTGTCGAGGCTGATATCCGCGGTATCCAAAACGTTGTGTTTTGATACTGAAACCCGCAAGCAACAGGTGGTATGCAGCAACCAGACTGAACAGGGGACAAATCGTTTCTCTTGTAAAAATCCTCAGCCGTCTGATCAACAACATTATTCCTATCAAGATTCTTGCAAACTTGATGAGCATCAATCATGCAACTCCTAATCTCTTTCCATTTCTTGTCGCTTACGAAATTCCTTTGTAACCAATTCTTATAATCCCCCAACCGATACTCCTTAAACCCTAACTTGGACACAGCTTCAGCAGCTCCATCATTCGTGACAATAACCACAAAACTGGCGAAGGCGACGAACCAAACAGCCAACAAGAACACCGCAAACAAGTAAAGACTTAGCAGAAAGTTGCTCTTGCAACACGAACCCATGAACCCCAACAAAGACACTATAGATAGAATGATGCCCGATACAAGTAATGGGATGTATAGAGATTTTTGGCATACTGGACCACCGGAAAAGTTAATTAAGAGGGAGGACCCGATGGTTATGACGCCGAGGACAAGAAACCAGAAACTAAAGAAACATACAAAGATGCTGTCGCTAGAGCGAGCCATTATTTTATTATGTGGTGTGAAGAGTGGTTTGCAAATCCCGAGGTTTGGTTTTCTCCACAGAGAGCGAAGCAACGATTGAAGCGTGTATATGCAAGTGCTTTTATAGAAAATTAAACCGAATGCACTGCGGACTTGGAAATTTTGGTAACTTGGGATACACGGAATCTCAGGTTTCCATAAAACCTAGGATAGTGTAAGTTGGTTCCAAAAGCAGGAAACCTGAGTGAGTTATGACTTGAGATGTTTCTTAGTTCCAATATTTGGTTCAAGTATATAAATGTTTCCGCAAAATTAGGTAAGCGATCGTGAGCATCTCATTCTAAAAATAATCACTACAATTAAACAAGTTCCATGTATCTAAAAAAAAATAAAAATAAAAATAAAATAAAGTAACTTCTCGTAAATTCATAAGAAGATAAATAAATCCACCTCACTATATTGCAGATTCAGATCCTCTCCTGAAATGCAATATTTTAACCGTGTCCAACTTCACTTCTAATTTGTTGTAACGATCATTATAGTGGGGATCTTAATTCGGTAAGAGTCATTCCATGGTAAAAATAGAATTAAGAGAGATTTAAGAGAGATATGATCTGGAAACAATATAAATTTAAGAGAGCCAATTAATAAATTAAATTTACATAAAATTGCTTAAAATTTTCCGAAAGCAAACCAAATTGAATCAATATATTGCATCTAATTTCAACCCTCGATGACTGCAAGGGTGGAGCTATATCATGACTCAGTAAAAATTTGTAAATTTGGAAAATTCTATTGGTGCTTGAAACTCTTGGAACTTTATTCTTTCTATTCGGTGCTTATAACATGAATATGCATTACTTTTTTTCCAAAAGTAGGTCTCCATAATTAAGAATTCAAAATAGATCTCGAGAATCGATTCAAATTTTGTGTAGGATAGGAAGCGAGGAACAGAAAATGTGAGAAATTCACTCCTTTGAATTGAAACAAAAGATAAAAATAAAAATTCAGTTTTCAAAATGTCTATGGATTAATGTATTTGACAACTACTGATTGATACCATCAAAATAGGGGCATGTTAATTTAAAGTAAGTGATCATAAATAAATTGATTCAGTTATATTGCACATATGTTACAGATGCCATTAAAGTATTGATTATTACGCTACTTCATTAGGCACATATGTGATTAATTCAAAACAAAAATGAAACTCAAATAAATTAACTTATATATATATATATATGATTTGGTTATGCGGCGTATCTATATCTACTAAATCGCTTATCACTTCGATTGTTCCTCAAAGCGTAGCAACCACAGGAGTACATGAGGATGATAAAGACGAGGGCACAGACATTGATTATTGTCAAAACCTTCCACTCTTTCTTGATGTTCACAAGAACCCCAGCCTTGCATGAGTTGCAGTTGAAACACAGCGCATCTTGCTTATTGCTCCATGCAGAGCAGTCGCCGTCATTCACAGCGGGCCTGCCCGATGTCGGCGATATCCAAAACGTAGCGTTTTGATATTGAAACCCGCAAGCAACAGGTGGCTTGCAGCAACCAGACTGTATTGGAGACAAATTTCTCTTGAAAAAATCCGCAGCGGTCTGATTATTATTAGTATTCCTTTCAAGACTCTTACAAACTTGAGAATCAATCATGCAACTCCTAATCTCATTCCAATTCTTGTCATTCACCAAATGATTTTTAAGCCAGTTCTTATAATCTCCCAACCGATACTCCTTAAACCCTAATCTGGATACAGCTTTACCGGCACTATTAGATGTAACAGCAAACACAAAAACAGCGAAGATGCATAAGCCAAGAATCAGCAAGAACAAAACAATCAAGTAAAGGTAGAGGAGAAAATTGTTCTTGCAGCACGAACCGATCAACCCCAGCAAAGACAGCACAGATAGAAAGATAGCCGTTACAAGTAACGGGGTGTACAGGGATTTTTGGCATGCTGTGGCTGTGCCACCATGAAAGTGAATGGCCAGAGAGAAACTGAGGGCGACGATGCCTAGGACAAGAAAGCATAAGCTAAGAAAACCCACAAAGATATTGCTTGCGCGAGCCATTGTGGAGAAACCCTAACCCTAAGACTAGAAAAGATTACAGAGAGTTAATGAAAACGGAAAGACTATCATTATTATTAGAGAGAAGATGGGAGAAAGATTAAAAACAAGATAAGAAGAAGAATATGCAAGTGCCTTTATAGAGAAATTGATAGAATTCATGCATTACGAATGTGATGTCAATACGTCTTCTAATCTTTTACTAGGATTTGGATTTAAATTTCGAAAGGACACGTAGTTTCAGGTGAGATAGGATGTTTCTTCAATAGTTGCCGGGTATAACTAAATCCGTGTATTTAGTTTCAATGCAAAGACTACTACAATTTGGAAGAATTACATGCAATTTCGTTCTTTATAGAATTTTTTTTTTTTACCCTTAATTTTTTTAGAATTTTTTTCTACCCTTAATTAAATCCTGATAAACTCGTAATATCTCAGTTTGTCTCTATTATTTTTAAAGCAATAATCAAACAAAAGAAATTATTGAAGGGTAACTGTGACCATCTCACATAGAGGTTGAGTATTGGAGGCTATATACTAAAATTATTTTTCAACTTCATTACAATTAATCCTTTTTCTGTCGGACCTATTAATTTATTTGACCAATTAAGAAAAAGGCATGTAGAAACAAGGATTTATTTGCTGGTTTATCTAAAATGATATTTCAGGTCAAGAACAAGCGTAAAAGTCAAGAACTTATCGGAAATAAATAATCAAACTATGTATCACCTTGAAAAAGATAATAAATTTGAAAGGATACATTTTTTTTTATGTATTAAATCATCTAGTATCTAAAGACCACATTAGACTCCAGCTAATTCTTGAGCCAGTAGGACCACTAGGGCGGCAAAACTCTTCCAATAAGTATTTTAATGTAGCTGCATTCTCAAACCTTGAACCGAGAACATTGGTTAAACTAGAACAGCCTCATGCCAGCTGATCTACACGCTTGTTGGTTTTAAAATGATACATTTGATATTACTCGTAACCAATTTTCCATGTATTTTTCCCGCTCATTCTTGACTCCCCTTTCTCATGGTCTCACCTCTCTTGACTCCCACATAGAATAAGGAATTGATTAAGGTAGAGGGAAAGAAGAAATTCTTGTTAAGATTTTTTTCCCCCTTCTCTTTCATTTGCCATATTGTGATTCTTTTTCTAATTTTTTCTTGCCATTCATTATTTCAGTGTCCGTAAAAGTTCTGGCATGAGCCGGTGACATTAATTTCCAAAAATTAATTTTCTTTGTGGCAGGATGATTGAGTAATTTCAAGAAGATGCTAGCTTGTTTTCACATCACAGCATAACTCATATATTTATATAATCTCCTGTATGCTTTTGTTAAGTGTTTATTTTTGGTCCTCTAAAAAAAAAGGTGTTTATTTTAGGCGATTAATAATTTTAGTTACTGAGTCAGTGAGTTGTGACAACATCAAGATCAACAACTTTAAATATTGTTTAAACTTTTTACGTACCTCAACTTTAGTGGTGTGGTCTTCTTATATGATAGGGTTAAACATACTGTTAGACAACTAATAAGGACTCAACATTGGAACTTTAATTTTTCTGTGAAAATCACAGTTTTCCCTCTTAGATTCCTTATCTTTAAGGGTCACACGCCTAACCAAAATCCTTGTTCTGCTGCTACATTTATTAAAAGTATATCATTATAACTAAATTGATTCGATTATTTGTGAAGATGATCAAAATATTTTAATTGCATCTACATATATATGATTAATTTTTGGATCTAAAATTTATTTAAAAAATGAGTCGCTAGTGATATGAATCCGTTTAACCAACTTTCTTAAATAAGGGACCAACTGTGAATATGAATTCCTTTACAAATCAAGGATGGGAGCAGGCCGGATTGGAAAACCCTAGTCCCATTCCAACTCATCTCTAATGTACCCTATCAACTAATCAAGCTTTCATTCTTAATTATTTGCATTTTGTTCTAAATTAGGGATATCAGTAATCAGTACATCATCAGTCAACACCCCCACACCTTTTCCATTAGTCAGAAGTCAACCCAGCACACCACGGTGGGCTCAATTCTTATTATACACAGTTTCTCCAAGCCCAATTTAACTTATTCTCGATTCGCAAAAGTTGAAGTCGCCTGAAGCTGTAGCTTGGGGTTTGCCGGGGGCCAGAAACGTAGGTTTTCATTATGTGATTGTGGAGACTGATTGTCAAGATGCTGCAAGTTTGGTAAACAACATATAGAGTAGCAAAGCAGAGATTTGATGGATAATTTCAGAAATTCAAAGTCACCGGATCGATTTCCAAATTGTTACAGATCATGTAATGCCTATGCTTATTCCTTAGGTAAGCTAGTTTTATGACATAAAAATACCCCAAATTTTCCCAAGAAGTTGAAAAGAAATTTGGAATGCAATCTCTAAGCAATTAAAACTTATTAATAATCCCAAATGAAAATCAATAATGTCCAAAGTTGAAACATAGTCTCTAAAACAATAAATATAACAATAATCCTCCAATATCAAATTCAGCTCTAAAGTAATAACCTAAATAGCAACAATTTATCCATCATGAAAATGCCCAAAGCTTTCGGCTAACAAATCATCTTCTCTAAAACCAAAAAGTCCACATCTTTAAAATCACTCTATAAAAATGTTAGAGACGAGGGGTGAGTCATCAACTTGGTAAGTAAACACATGCATAAGGTTACTAATAACGATAAAGTACATAATAATAATTATTAAGTGCCGTGAATTTGAAATCAATAATCGTTTTATATTCTACTACATATGTATGGTAAAATTTAAAATCAATTATGTCATAACATAATGACCATTTTCAATAAATAATCATTTATTAATAAAATCTTTCATTTGTTCAATTTTACTCATGCCTCATAGTGTCACGTGAACTCCTGGTGATCAACTGGTAGTTCAATCAGGATACTCTACCCCGCAATAATCATCAATAGATGCGCACAATACAATTAATTGTTCAGTCATATTAGTAATCGAAACTACGGACAATGAGCTAAAACCTTCAAATAATTTTCAATCTTTCACTATCAATCGTTCAATAATCGATCAACAAAATCTCTTATAAGACATTTAATTGGCAAAGCTTTACAAAAACAATTTATGGAACACAAGTATTTTAAAGCCATTTTTTAAAAAACAATTTAAGAAAACATTTTAAATAAACTTTAAACCAAAATGTAAATCATTATTATAAACTATAACAACAAAAATACTTCAAAACTATAAATATGCCAATCCTTGTGAACAACATTATTCTTTTCATAAATTTGTATATATATATATATATATATATAATAAATGTTATACATGAATCCACTTACCTCGATCCGAAACAACCAATAAAAACCCCAAATACACGAGCTCATTCTTGGTCTAAAATTTTCAAGATGAGATTCTTATCAATATCATATTCTAATCTGACCTTCATAAGATACGCAACATCCTTAAACCATTAACTCTAACCTAAACAAATCAATTCTCCAAACTACCTTTGATCATTTTATAGGAGCTGATTTCTAAAAGCTATAACTATTGTTGGAAAATCACAATTATTAAAAGCTATTGTAAACATGTTGGCATTCAATATAAATGTTATCAAAATTAATTAGAGTTCATAAACATTTCCGAAAAACTAATTTTCCACAATAACATTAAAACTGTCCAGTGACAAAATAAATAGAGGACTGTTGATTCAAAAATTCATAATTTTAGTTATATGCGTTCAAAAATAGTGATTCAAGTTTTGATCATCAGAGGAGACAATATGGAATCAGAATTAAAATTTTTAAAGCATTTGCTAATGAAAAAGTAATTAAAATTATCTTGAATATCATCCCCTTGAAATTATGGAAAGCAGTTTCTAAGATTGCAGCAGCCCAGCTCTATGATTTTTAATGATTTTACTATAAATCCAAAAATTACGAAATTAAATACACAAAAACTGGACATGTAGATATATAGTAATAAAATTTTCCAGAAAATTTCGGAAGTCATTTGGATTACAAAATAAATTATAGAATTGAGGATTGCTGCTGAAAATTGAAAATTTCCAGTACTAGTATTCCAATTTTGAAAAATCAAAACAATTAATATGCAATGAATTTTTGGACAATAAACATATGCATAGAAAGATAAAGATGTCTAGTTTAATAAGCTATGAAGTTTTATGCATGAGATTTAACGAAAACATCAACTATATAACACTGAATCTGCACTGTTCACAGTTTTCAGGATAATGTACACAAAACCATTCAACTAATAACCTAGAATCACACATAAAATAGAAATTTAAAAGATTATAAATACTTACCTCTCTAAGAAGAATTTCACTTCGGACTACACCTTTGAAACTTAAAGCTTTTGCTCAAACACTTCTTGAAAAATTTTAAATGTAAATGAGATACAACATCAAGGCACACACGCAAGCCACACACAAAGAAAATAAAAATACAACCAAACTCAATCATTTAGCATAATTACTATACCCCAATATCTTCATTTTCCAAACATTAATTATTCAATATAATCATTACTCCACTCCACCAATATGTCCACTTACCAAATATTAATTATTCAACATAATTATTAACATAAAATAATATATTCTATATAAAAAAAATCAAAATCTAAAAAACACTTTAATTATTCACTTACATATAATAAATATAAAATATTCTATTATGAAATACATACATGAAAGAAATGAAACAAATTTTAGACTTTACACATAATATGGCCGGATTCTATACCAACAAAGATCATGAATGTTTTAATGAAATGTTTACGTTCCTTATAAAAACAAAAGTTAAAAATAATATCTCATTGTTCACAACATCTAATAATAATAATAATACAAATAAATCTCAATCCCGCTCACCCACATTATTGATTAATTCAAGGTTTTTTTTTTTGGTATTTCAAAAACCTTCCCATTTTTTTTTATAATACACATGCAAATCACACTAATTTTAAATTTATCAACCTTAATTCATAATTTAAAAAATCAAAATATTTATTTTAAAACACAAAGACAGAACACACACATAACTTCAAGAACTTTGACCTGCTCCCTCGCTTTAGTCTTAAACGTATCTCCAACAACCCAATAAACGCCGGCAGGCAAATGAATTTATATTCAAATTAGAGCGCTGCTTGCTTTCATCGCCACTTACCGGACTTTCCCACACTTTCTCACCAACTTTCCCTCTTATATTAAAACTTTCTCTCCCACTTTCCCTCCTTCCAAACACGCTCTTCAGTCAGACTTCCCAACCCAGATATGGCTTCTTCATTAACCAACCCCACCGCCAGACCCTTGTTTTCCTCGAAGCTCAAACAGTCAACGCCTCCTCGGAGTTATCGCCCCATGAGAGTGCAATGCTCCGTGGCTTCTACGGCGTCGTCCTCGGCGAAGGTGAAGTCGGTGAAGGCCAGACAGATCATTGACAGCAGGGGAAATCCGACGGTCGAGGTTGATCTGATCACCGATGATTTGTTTCGATCGGCTGTCCCCAGTGGGGCCTCCACTGGAATCTACGAGGCATTGGAGCTCAGAGACGGAGATAAGAGTGTTTACGGCGGTAAAGGTGTGCTCAATGCCGTTAAGAACATTAACGACATTCTGGGTCCCAAGCTCGTCGGAGTTGATATCAGGTGAGGTCATATTCGGTTTGGTTTTCAAATTTGTGGGCGTCTTTGACGAATTTTGAAACTATTGGGTATCCGTCTTATTGTTACTTGAAAATTTAGGGGTGGTAGTGCATTTATCGTAAGTAGCTATTTCTAGCAATCAAACTTGATGAAGAATGTATCCTTTCGTTCTTGCAGCAGCATAGTTGATGTTATGAAATTAGGAGTCCTTTTTGAAGAATTTCAAACTATTGTGGTCTGTCTAGTTGAAACTTTAGGAGGTGGTAGCTGTTTCTAGTGATCAAACACGAAGATAAATGTATCTTTTTGTTATTTTGCAGCATCGTTGTTATGAGTATGAGGAGAGTTTTCTGCTTCTTGGTTTTATGATTCTGATGTTATTTGTATCTGTTTATTAAGAGATCAAGCTGAGGTGGATGCTATAATGCTGGAGATCGATGGGACTCCAAACAAGTCAAAGATAGGGGCAAATGCGATATTAGGGGTATCTCTTAGCGTGTGTAGAGCTGGTGCTGGAGCGAAAGGGGTGCCCTTGTACAAGCACATTGAGGAATTGTCAGGGACAAAGGAGCTTGTCATGCCAGTGCCAGCTTTTAATGTGATTAATGGAGGCAGTCATGCTGGGAATAATTTGGCTATGCAAGAATTTATGATACTGCCAGTTGGTGCAACCTCATTTGCTGAGGCACTCCGCATGGGTAGTGAAGGTTCGTAATCATGCATATACCTTATCAACATAAATTACTGTATGAGGATTAACTTTTCTTAATCTTTGCAGGCTCAGATAACAAGGACTGCATTTATGCATTTAACTTTTATGAATCATTATCAACAATGATGTCAAGCTTGTAAATGTTAATGTCCCTTAGCTAGTGTGTCTATGATCATGGTTAACTGCTGATGCATTTTGATATGAAAATGTAGATGTTCATTAACATATTATTTAGAGTACTTCTGAATTCTTCAGAGTTGATTGGCAGCTAACGATTTTATGTTTCTGCTACAGTTTATCATATATTGAAGGGGATTATCAAAGAAAAATATGGGCAGGATGCTTGCAATGTTGGAGATGAAGGAGGTTTTGCTCCCAATGTTCAGGATAACAGGGAGGGGCTAGTTTTGCTTACTGATGCAATTGAAAAGGCTGGTTATACTGGCAAGGTATGTGGGGTGCTTTATGCTTATTTGCATTGTTTATTCTTTTGCATCTAAAATATTTCGCTTACCTAAGGAGCTAAATTGATGTTGCAGATCAAAATTGGAATGGATGTTGCAGCTTCAGAGTTTTTCACTAAAGATGGAAACTATGATCTGAACTTCAAGAAACAACCAAATGATGGAGCTCATGTGTTGTCAGCTCAGAGTCTTGGTGATCTCTACAAGGAGTTTGTCAGAGATTTCCCTATTGTGTCAATTGAAGACCCCTTCGACCAAGATGATTGGAGCTCATGGGCTTCCTTGCAGTCTTCAGTTGATATTCAACTAGTGGGAGATGACCTTTTGGTGACAAATCCAAAGAGAATAGCTGAAGCCATTCAGAAAAAGTCGTGCAACGGATTACTTCTAAAGGTAAATCATCTATTTGAAATTAAATCTTGATTTTTCCATTACCCTTCACATGATGGAGTCTATTTGTGCTTTCCATCATTTTCTTGCTTTTAATCCTTTCTTTCATCAGCTCGATATTGTTTTTTTCCTTCTTCTTTCACTGTTTCCTTCATTTCCTAGCAGGTTTTTAGCCTCATGCATTGAACTTGATTTTTTGACGGTCACTACAATGATGCTATCTACATTTCTTTTCTAGGAAAATGAAAGAAGCATCATTCTTTTACTCCCACAGTCAAAATCCTTGCAAGGGCATAATCATTTTAAAATTGCATTTTTAACTGGAGTGATATGCAAGAGATTTTGACATTGGATTGAAACTATTGAATAGTATTGAAAAGACAAACTAATGTGTAAATCCAAAAAAATTTGGTGTGAAAAATTGCTTAACAATATCTGGCTCATCACAAATAATTACTCTGTTTGCAATTCAAATTGTTGGGTATCATTTAATGGAGTTAAAAATATTTTTCGCCTAGAGAATTTAGTTGTTGAGGCAAAGATTAAGAAGATTTAAGCCTCTTTTTACTTTTGCATCTCCTTTTGTTTTTTATACTTAAACCATAGTAAAATTAATATTTCAGATTCTCAATTACAATTCTCAATGACATGTCCATAGTATGCATAGACATGTTTCACATTGATGGTGCATTTAGCTAATTTTTTTTCTCTAAATTCTGGTGCAGGTTAATCAGATAGGCACTGTGACCGAATCCATCCAAGCAGCACTTGACTCTAAATCTGCAGGTTGGGGTGTGATGGTCAGCCACCGCAGTGGTGAAACTGAAGATAATTTTATTGCTGATCTTTCTGTTGGTTTGGCTAGCGGACAGGTAGTAGCTGAAACCCTTTAAGCAATGCTAAAAGACAGAAAAACACAAATTCCAATACACTACATGACAAAGCACACCATATTGAAGTGTGTTTTTTTCTTGTCTTCTAGTTTGGACACACACACACATATATATTCATTCTTTATTTATGTCCTAAAGTTGACTGTTGCATGTTTTGGTTTATAGATCAAGACTGGTGCTCCTTGCCGCAGTGAGAGATTGGCCAAGTATAACCAGGTAGAATCAAAGTTGTTTCAAATTATCCCCATCTCTGTTTTTGTTGCAAGTTGGTGGGTTGCATTCCCTCTCCCCCACCTGACCTCCCCCTTGCAATCCCCAAAAAATGATAAATCTCATAAAGGTTAAATTCTGTAGCATCCATATCCGACAATTTAGAATTTCCCTGTGGATACAACATGTTCAAGTGGATGACATGTGTTACCCTTTTCCAACTATCTGAATGGATGATCTAAAACATACGACATCAAATCATTGGATTGTTATGAAATCAGAGCATCTGCATCATGCTTGCCTAAGCAAACTAATGTGTGTTCGAATTTGGTAGTTAAGCTCACCAAGAAACTAGCGGACAAATTACCCCCTAAAGATTTAGTGGGTTTCTAGTAAACAAGCTTTTGGTCATGTTGCACTCTCTTTTTGGTTATATTTCCCAATCTTCTTTGCGAATAGAATTAACTCACCTTTTTTGCATTCTTGGTTCTGTTACAGCTTCTGCGCATCGAAGAGGAACTCGGAAATGTGCGTTATGCTGGTCAAGATTTCAGATCACCCTAGGGAAAAGATACAAAATGTGGCTTCTTTAATCAGAATAAGATACTGGTTCAAGTTCAGGATCATGAAACACATTGCCTAAGCTATGAGTCCAGTAAACCTAGGAAAGCTTGGAGAGATTTTTTGTAGGCCAGTCAGCTGAGATGTCTTTCAAACCATGCGTTCTCAATCTCACTTGAAACAACTGTTGTCTCTGAATAAACTTTGCTTTCAAGATCTGAAGTGATCATGCAAATTTGTTTGAGCGTGGACTCTGTTTAGTTTGAGATGTGAATCATCCCATACAGAATTTGTTGTCCTGTTAGTCGATCTTCCAAGTGTGTGCAACTTCTGATAATATCATGCATCAACCAGTAGTCCATCAGTGTATCTTCATTGACAGCTTTTATGAAATATCTGTAATGTGTTATGAGAAGCATGACTTCCCTCTCATAAACATGGCTCTCATCGTTCAGTAAGAACGAGCAAAAACCATTTGTACCGTCATTTTCTTGCTGGTTTCCTTTGATGAACTTTTCTAGGTTCAACTGACGAGGAGCTTTTAAGTACTCTGGCAACATGGACACTACCACACTGGGAGATCCATGCACTTTCATCTGTTCACAAAATTCAGAAGACAATACAAGTCCTATACTCCTATTTTAAAGACAAAATGTCAGATATTTTTACAGATTCTGAAGAATAAAGATAAAGACTAATGATCTAGAGGGTGATAATGCTCACCTTATGATAAGTTATAATGGCACATGGTGTTATCGGTTAATTCACAGCACTAGTGCTCACTAGATCATCATCCACATTGATAAACTGATGAAGATTAATATAGATAAATAGACAAGTTCCATATTGCAACATCAGTGTGCGTCCAGTTTCGAAACTGTAACACAAGTAGGAATCTCTCTGTCCAGGAAAGATTATAGTATTCTGCTTTAATTTGAAACCTCGATTATCAATAGATGGGCCAATTAATTTACAAGGAAGACCTTACATAACGATGAAGGTAAAAGTAGATGCCTTATATAAATTAGAGACTATACTGTTATTTAACGATTCAGATTCTTTGTTGGTGAATGGCGTAGAACCATCTATAAACCTTTTTGCATCAGCATTTCAGTCACCGATCATAACACCATCTCACAGAATACTCTCTGGTGCCTACAGCTCAGACCAAAGTGACTAGAAGCCCGAGCTCATCTGATCATCTTAGTACAAGCTAGACCTGAATAGCTGGGCCGGCATACACTCCGGGGCGCATGTAGAGATCATCTGGTGTATCTATCTCAGAAAGCCATGCATATTCCTCCTTTTCATTATCAGCTCCATTTACTGCGGCTGCAGTGTAGTGTGTTTAACAAGCCAAGTGGAAAAGCATGATTAGTGGGTTTTCAAACTGCATGCAAAGAATGAAGAAGGCAAAGAAAAGAAATTAGATAAGTTACTTACAGAAGGTAGAAAAAGGGTAGTCTATGTAGTAAGTACACTTTCTGCCAGCGTCTTCATTATAAGGAGGTGTGAGAATGTCAAGTACAGCACAGGGGGTGACTGCAGTAAAACAATGCATATTTCCCCCACTCTTTGGGTATAAAATGGATGTCCCATATTGTGGGGTTAAAATTTTATCAGTGGCCAACTTTGCCAACCTCACTGTAAAAGGAGAAATTTAATTGTAAGTTGTTTGCCTACAGTCTCTAGACCATCAAAAGTTGGAAACAGAAGCAAGAAATATGAGTCTCACAAATCATTGACTGAAAATATCTCGACTGTACAGGAAAGAATACAGTAAATCTCACACAAAATATTGCCTATCTATAATTTGTTAGTCACAGCCACGATTAGGGATGGCAAAATAACCCGTACCCAGATGAACCCGGATAATCCGGGCCGGGTTCAACCATACCGTATTTAAATAATATGCGGGTCTGGTATTAATTTTTTAAAACCCGGACATATCCGGATCCGGTTCCAGGTTCAGCAGAACCCGTATGTCCGGAACCCGGATCCAGATATATTTATCTTTAATATAAATATAAAAAAAAAGAATGGAAAAAGAATAAAACCAACACTAGTTTACACTTTTGGCTATTAACTCAACACGGCCGCCACCATTTCATCTCTTTTTCATCTCCCAAATTCATCAATTCACAGCCACCACCATTTCCTCTCCTTTTCATCTCCCAAACTCACCAATTTAAATCATCATCATCAAACTGTCATCAATCATCATCAAAGGCTTGAATTCTCAGTAGCTCCTAAACTCATTCACGGTCACGGCCAGCGGCAGATTATCATGCACACAAAGTGACGAATTGGGATTCACGGACATAGACGAAGCAATGACCAGCTGTACAAATTTACTGGATTTTCATTCCCTGTCACCATTTGTGTTCTATTTTGGTATTAATTTAGCTTTTGTTTGATGATGGCAAGCTGACAATCACAAAATTTTGGTGTTGTTTTGCACTTTTGCTTCATTGCTTTGTTATATTCTTTAATCAATTTTTTCTGTTTGATTTAAATATTACTCCTATTTTCACATTGAAGCAATCAGCGATGGAAAAAAGTTGCAAGTTGAACACTCCCCGGTGCCTTACCTCTGTTTTTACATTCTGAAACAAGCCTAAAAATGGTGCCCATCCAGGTTCAAAACCCGGATTCTGGAAACCCGGAATTTTCCGGGTTGAACCCGGTCCGCACCTGGAGTTTAAAAATCCGGCTTTATTTCCAGATCCGGGATGGCAAATTGTCATCCGAGTCTGGAACCAGAATCGACGAACCCAGACCCGGACCTGGATTTTGCCATTCCTAACCACGATTGACAAAAGACATTTTGAATTGAGGTTTCTCACACTGATGACGAAATCTGGTAAAGGTCATGTAAACATGACCACTAAATGGGATAAATGAGGACAGTTAAACATAGAGAAATAATCATAAAGCTAGCAATACTGGCACCCTGTCCCCATTATATTAAAACATATCATAGGATTAATTTTCTGGTTCCTGGATGTAGGTCAGCATGCCGCAAAAAATTTTAAAGAAGAATTATGGGCAAAGATCAACGCTAGAGCTGCCTTTTGGTTCCTGAAATCCCAACAATTATTATCTTCAAAGATGAAAGTGAGCTTAGAAGTCGAACCTGGACGATAACCTGGTCCCTTGGTCTCTTGGAAACGTGCAGGCTCAACCCAGTCATAGGCTTTTACATGCATAGACCCATAGAGAACTTTGCTAAACACAGTCATGCCAGGATGGTCATGAAGTGGAATAACTGCGGATGTTGGAAAGCAGAATATGCACATCTGCATATGAAATAAAAAATCTGTCTTCAGAAAAATCTTTATTTTAATCAGTCCAATACTACATAAAACAATATTTTATGGCCAATTTTCTTATCATATAGTCCTCATTATGGCTGCTCAAAAGCTGTATTAGCTAGCCGTAAATGATATTGCTGAACAATATCTTATCAAGCTTGAAAGAAGGGTTAAAGTTTTGAATCTTGAGTATATGTACAATTGAAATACAATAGACACAGCAGATGAGGGTCACAATTTTGTGCATTAGTTTGTAGCAGCAAATATTATGTCTGTGAAATTGTTCTAAAGAGGTGGCATCAAGCATTTGAAATAATAATAAACGGAGAATCAAGAACCAAAAGCCTGAATGAATTTATTTCAGAAGACTTGGTTACAATGCTGCATACCGTAAAACTATCACACTCATAAATATCCAAATATGTAATTGGTTGAGCCCATCGAGCTACCCTATTGAGTCCATAAAGGCCAGAAAAACCAAGCCCTCGATCATCATCTGAACTTTGTTCCTCGAGCCCCACATCAGCAGGGCCAACTGTATCTGCAAAATGCTAATATTTAGTATTCATCAGAAGAATGGGACACATTTCACTCCCAATGACCAAAATATCACTCATGTTTCAAGGTTTCTAACTGTTACTAAGAACAATCTTTAATTGGGAAATGGGTTCTCATGAATAAATTGCAGTAAAACCTGGCATCGATACAAGACAGCCATTAATATATTTATTACAAAGAAGTGATATCCAAAGCCGGCTCAATCTTGCTTATTATAAATTGAGCGTTATTGACAGACAAGCTTGGAAAATCTGTTTTAGGTTGATAGAAATAAGTGATACAATATGTATTTTCTACTCATTCTGGATAATTAATTTGATTTTAATTATCCCTTCCTGTCCTTGTTTTCAATAGATAACTAATTTGATTTTATTTTATAACAGGCCTTCAAGCCGCCTAGCATCAGGAACAGTTAATTGATCCGTAATCTTAGTCTTACTGCCGCAATGCAACCTACGGCATGTAAAGTATGTTTTCCCAGACAAATTTTGGCCAGTCGATGAATCCTAAGATCTTTTGTCACGGAAAAATTTTGCTGCCATAATTGCTGATGATATGGAAGGTCAGTGTCGTGCAGTCACTTCCAAACATATGAACTCAGATGAAATGCAATCTGTAAGTCATAAACGAATAATAATGTGGAATAGATTTGATATACAAATACTTACTGTAGTTCCTTAACTAATTCATATATCCTGTACAATGACATACATCAATAATCAAGGAATTGCATTAAATCCCAATATGCAAAATATAAAATTCTTCAGTTGCAGTTCAAAAACGAACCAAACCCGCATCAAAATTCAGCGAGCCCGCAAAACCCAGAAACAGAATTGACCAAACTTAACAACTAAACTTATAAATATGTATTTGACCCAAAAAAAAAAAAAAAAAAAAACTTTAAGAGCAAATGGAATATGGAGAAATACCCAAGAGAGAGCAGAGATCGCGTACAGCTTGAGAAGAGGGAGGCGGTGTCCCTGAGGGCGTAAAGGTCTTTTTACAGAAATCGTACAAACCCTGAACTTTTGACGAATTCTTCCTCTCCATATGGAAGTGCCTCTGGAACTGAAACTGCAACCATGCTGTCGAAAATGGTTTGTTCTGCAAAAATAGCCTCACCTTATCTGATGCTTTTTGCAATTTCCACAACATTTTGGCGTTGATTGATAATTCACAGTTTCACACACAAAATTTGTTACCACAAAATTTCCATTTTTTACTTTTATTTTTTGTGGCTTACCAGTTTTATGGAGGTCAGCCGACTCTGACTGGCATTTTGCTTCTAATCTTGAAAATTTTAAAATTTGCATTAAAAAAAAAACTCATAATTTTATATTTTTTAATAAGTTAATCGAATTAAAAATGAAATGGTATAAATTTGTATTTAAAAAAATTCACATCGGGCACCTTGCACCATTTTAAATTGATAAACAACATTATAAACTTTTAGATTACCTAAAACGCGACAATTGAGTTTTAAATTAGTGTCGAAGCCCATATTTCTGACACCTTTTTTAATCCAATGACATTATTATCTTTTTTGAATAATATTTTCTTCATATAATTATTAAAAAAAATAAAGAGTGATGAAATTGCTACAATTTTTCCATTTTAAATTTTAAAGAAACTAAAAAGCACGAGTTATATATATATTGTGTTATTGACAAAAAAAAAAAAGTGGTTCGCAAAAGTAGTCGCAGTGAAGTGGTGTACTGGAGAAGACTTGAAGTGGAAAGTGGCCAGATACCACTTGCATTTTCATTTTCTTTTTTTTTTCAATCACATTATACAGTTTTTACCAACCTACGATTTTTGGCGGGAAAATTATCAGTGTTATAAAATTAAAGCCCTAAATAGCAGATTCAAAATTTCCCCTTCTCTGCTTCTGTAGAAATTAGGAAGCGAAGGAAGCTGAGATATCTTGAGTGAGAGAAATGGAAGGAAGCGAAAGTGAGGCCGTATTCAATTCTCTAAACCTAAACCCACAACTTTTCATCAACGAAACTCTCAACACCGTCGACGATTTGGTCGACGAAGCTTTCAATTTCTATCTCCAGTACTCTCTCTCTCTCTCCCCCTTCTCTTTCTCTTTCAATTTCAAACTCCATTTCTTTGTCATTTTTTTATATTTTTAATTCTGTATTTTTTAAAAAGAACTGACTGTGAATTGTGCTGCCGTTGTTTATGCAGACAGGCATCGACCCTTTTGAAAACCGAGGACACGGATAAGTCTCAAGATCTAAGCAAGGTAAAGATCCACCACTTTTGCAGCTCAATTTATTAACTAACCCATAATTTTCTTTTTCAACTTAAACCTCGTGAAGGGTGAAAAAGAGAGAGAGAGAAAGAAATTATGTTCCTCAAGTAAGCAAATATGTCCTGGTTGGGAAGTCTTGCATATAGTCATTAAGTGTATCATGGCATAACTGTCGAGGTGAAGCGGACCGAAAATACCGAAAAGGAACAGACAAAAAATCCCTTATGAATTCCAAGTCACTTCTTTTCTTCAACTTTTTTATTAATTGTTTTAAATTTAAATATTTAAGGGGATTTTTTTTCATTCAGGGGAAGTGGACTACTCAAGAATTTCCTATTAATAAATGCCTTGGTGGTAATTTGTGATACAAAGTTATTTGCGCAAGAGACTATTCTAAAAAAAAAATCATTAGAAGAAGTTAATATGGATAATTATTGGATTATGGAGCTATGATTGTTTTGTGGTTGTGATGTATGTCTGCTAACTCTTTGGTCTTTGTGATTCTCCTATGATACTTTGATAGGGTGTTGCCTATATCCGCAATTTGATTCAGTTGGCTTTGGATAAGCGACTCAGTGTGTGGGAGAAGTATTGCCTTCATCACTGTTTTTCTGTTCCTGAAGGCTTTTCTTTACCCAAAAGTGTAGGTTCTTTTGTTTATTGGATGTTATTTGGTCATTGGCACATTGCATGACAAATTTATTTTCTATTTATGTGTATCTCCATAATTTTCTTCCCTCAATTTATCTCCTTACATGCGTTAATGGTGATTGATGAGACTTTGTTATTCTGTTTTTGTATGCTAATGCTTATTGTAATGTTGTAAAGCAGTTTAAGTGGGGTGCTATGCTATTTATGCTTGATTTGATCTTCTCATACCCCTGTTAAGAGTGCAAAGCAATCGGTAAACATGTTATGTTTCTTTCATGGATCAAACTGAAATTTGGAAAGTAGAATCTTCATATAATTCAAAGGAAAAAAAAAAGTTGATTAGTCTGACCTATTGTTATTTTTCATTTTCTTCAATCCAAGTTTTCTAGATTTTGGGATTTATTTCAAAGAAGTATGGTTTATACTTTTTGAAATTTTTTTTGATTGATTGCTAACTTGCATAGAGCCTTCGGCCATAACCATTTTTTCTTTGTTCTATTTCTATGATCCATTGAGGCAATGCATAAGTTCGTGTGAACATGGATAGTTTAAATATTTCTAATGGCATAGTTTGGAAATTATTATGATTATTTTGAGTTTTATGGTCAGTATGCTTCAAAGGAAATGTTGGGGAGGGTAAGGAATTATTTGAAAGATAAAACTATAAAGGGAATGCCAAACTTTTTTCAGTTGAGGTTCTGTACATCCACTTGACTGCTTTGCACAGCAACATAGCCACTTCTCACAATTTTGCATATCTTTTGATCTGCCGATTGACAAGCTTGACTGCTTGCCTAACATTTTTAAAATTGGTAATCCTAGAGAATTAATGTTGCAGCAATAAGGTTTGGATGCTGAAAGTTAACCTTTAAGTAGACTTATCAACTATTGGAGAAGGACAGGCTGTAAGAGTCTCATAGGCAGAAAAGCATAGGGAATGCTTAGTGTCAAAATTTTGCAATAGACATAAGTATGCCGAAATTATGACGAGCTGACTATCTGGTGATAATGAGATATCTTCTTCTAGGAGAATAATGTAAGAACAATGTTTTGTTAATTGTGAAATTGCTATGAACAACCGGGTATTTAAATTTATTTGACGGAGAATATGCAGTAAATTTTTCTTGCTGTTAATTCTTTCTATTTATATTAGTGACATGCCTCAGAAATTTCTTTCCAGAATGAATTACCATGTGAAAGCTCACTCTGCCAAGATGCATTTAATGATTCAGATCTTGATGTGCAAATGGATTCCTTGAGGGATAAGCTTGCTGCGGTAAAACAAATTTTCAAATAGTCTGAATATCTCATTTCTAGTGATTTTTTTTTTTTTTACTTGTCTAAATTGGTTTTCATTGCATTGGAATTCGCTCTTAAGGTTGGTAAGGAGTCCTCTGAGCTCAGTCGAGAGCTTCAAGCATTAGAAAAGCAGTCTTCTGCAACTGATCACTCTGCTGGACTTGTTAGTGAGGCATTACAATTATATGATCAAAATTCTGTGCATGACCTGTTCCAAGGTTAATTATTCAGCCTCATGTTTTCTCGATTTCAGATTGCAATGACATCCACTTTTAATGCTTTTCATCTATTTCAAAAAATGTGTTGTTTAAGAAAGTGGGTTGAGCATATTGCAGATTTTTCTACTTTATATAAGTTATTGGATAGAATATATTTTAGTGCTGTTGAGATATCCAAGCCTTTGTAATTTCTTGGTCAGTTTTTTGAAACCTTGCTGGTGGGTCGTACTGATTCTTCTCTGCCTCTTTCAGTAACTTGCATATGTAAACTGCTTATATGACACTCCTTGGCAATTAATATGGATCATGGTATTGGAGAGCACTGGCCAATAAACTTTTTGTCCAATAATAATCTATACTTCAGACAACAAATTTTCTTCTCCCTTTAATGCTTAGTATGTTTTGATATGTTAGTGTTTTAACCTGTTGAAGTCTTCATGGAAACCACCACAATTGGTTGGCGCGCGTACTCTTATTAATCTCATCTAGCCAGCAGCTTAAACAAAGGGAAGTAATAATATTGCTGAAGTATACCAATTTGATAAGTTTACTCAAAGAACTGGCTCCTCTGAACTAGTCCACTTCATTGAGACTTCTGCTTTTGTTATACGTTGTATTGGGTCCACCAAGGAGGATTTTTAAGCCTGTGAGACAACTCTTAAGAGCCACTGAATAAATAAAAGAATGTCTACTGCTGAAGATTCAAGTCTTTCTGCCAACAGAAACTGTCTAAACTCTTAGTTGATTATATTTGCTGATGTTTCTAGAACAAAATGTTTAGATAGAAAATTGTATTATAGTTGTAATAGTATGTATTCTCAACAATTGCTTCCTGCAGAGATGGTAAAAACTGCATCAGACCTGCATATGAAAATGCACAACCTGAAGACGAAAAGGATGAATGATATGCAGCATATTAAAGTGGAGAGGGTTAACAATGCAGATAGAGATTTTTGTAGTATGAACCGTGGCAAAGGTAACAGTACTCATGTTTATGTTATTTGTCTCATTGAGTTGATTTTTCTTTATGGAGTCAAAATCCCATATTTGTTTCATGAGATATTGTTATTTTGTACTGCAGGCCTCTACAATGCAAATTTGGAAGGCATCCAAGACTGTTTAGCTGAATTAAAGAATATGTGAAGTTCATATATGCTCATCTTTCTAGCATGAATTCTTTAGTGCTTGCTGGTTACCTGTCTTTCATAATGTTATCTACTTGATTGGCTTGTTAATGTTTTAATGTATATTGCCTTTTTGACATACTCGCATATAAATATTAACGATGATCTGTGCTCCGACTTTAGAACACAAATGAGTTAAATCTGAGTGACTTGAATTAATGAAAGTGTTTAATGCTTATCCTCTGATTATAATTTTATATAATTTTCAATCATAACTATCATTTTGGTCCTAATCTGTAATCATTGACCGATCTATTATGGCTTTATTAAGGGCATGTACACTTTCTCATAGATTGCCACGAAGGGAGAGTATGGAAAATACTTTCAGCCATTAGGGATTTGGCAATGATGTGTGAGGACTTTCTTATGAGATTTTGACTCAGGGATGCAGTTTAGACAAAATGCATTACTTCCATTTCTATTCCTCTGAACTCTCAGTTATTGCTGATACTGAAGAAAGCGAAAGAAGCATTGTAAAAGCGTCATTTATGAGCCCAGGGCAGGGATAGCCCTGCCTTATTACACAACTTATTCGGCTGCAGCTGTTACAACTCAAGCTGCAATTACAGCAAAGCTGCCTCAAGGCCTGAGAACACCAACAAAATCTGTTGATCGTGAAGATATGTATAATGCACCACCAAACGGTTGAACTTCACTGATTGGAGTCGTGCCGTACTGTGCCTCGAAACTTATCGTATCCAGGACAGCACCAAATGCACTGATCCTTTGACCTATCGGCACAGGTGTTCCTGCAGGTTGTCTTGTAATGATTGCTGCCTCCCAAAATGTCTGTAACAAGCCTGGGTTTCTCTTGATATTGTCTGGCTTTGCCTGGAAGTTTATGATATCGAATGAGTTAGCTCTGGGACCTCTTAGCCAATATTTCAAAGTCCTATTTTCAGTGAACTCTGATACAAGAAGAAACGAGCTGTCTACACTAATTGCAACCCCTACTGGCCCGGTGAGATTCCTTAGCAATACTGTAACTTGACTGCTTCTTGGGTTATACGATAGTAATCTTCCAGTGGAGTCATTTGTTATATTCAGCTTTACAATAGTCCTGTGTAACAATTTGCAACAGTTTTAGTTCACTTTGGTGCAGTCAAAAAGTTAAGAATGTGGATGAGTTAGAACCTGAAATCGTAGGCACCGCTAGCATCTGTAAAATAGACAATTCCAGTGCCCTGGTCAACATCCAAACCGTCCAAGAAGTGGAAAGCTTGTCCTTCTGCACCGGTCGCAAGTTGGGTGGCAAGTCTTCCATTAGGCCCATCTACCAGAAGGCCAGAATAAGCATCGGCGATGTAGAGCTGTCTTGTTGCATAGTGCAATGCTAAACCAAATGTCCTCCCACAGATTGGTCCCAAATCTAAATTTGTGGTGCCATCACATACTGCCTTTGACCTGTATCAAACCCGAAAGAGTCTGGTATTTATTAAAAAAAAAAAATTCCATGAAGATGGTTAGTTCAATGTTCAATATGTTACCTTGTTGGTGTGGTGAAGGCGAAATCAGTGAAACCATCTGGGGCCTGGTATTTGAGAATTCTACCGTCAGCAACTCCAGTATAGAATGCTCCACCAACTGGCTCAAAGGCAATGGATTCTCCACCAAAGGCTTTTGGTGGAAACAGGATCTTGGTGAACGTTGGGATAGAAAAAACCATCCAAGGCCAAAGAGAAGACGAAAACGAAGAGGCTGAGCGTGGCTGCCATTTTGTAGCCGAGAGTTACAGCTATGTTTTGGAATGAAGAATAACACAATCATGCAGGTATTTATAGACATGATAACCAATAATTGAAGTGTACTGTTAGAGATGAAAATTCAAGCAGGATACCAGATGACACAATGAAGATTTTGTAATGAAGAAACGGGTTTGTTATTTCTAGGTATGGAACCAACCTTAAATTCAGGGTTGATATATGAAAAGGTCGATGCTACAAAAAGGGTACCCTAAAATGTGCCTCAAGTTTGGAAAGCCAGTAAGTAGGGATAATATCGGTTAAAGTTGTTGAACCAAGAGATAGAGAACGTAGACAGATTTGTGTCAAAGTCAATGTCTGTTGCTTCTGTTTAGGCAGATTGCACATTATTAAACAACAAATGCTTCACTGAGAGACAAAGTAGACCATGCATGAAACTTCACGGCCACTACCTGATGAAGTCACCAGTATGTGCTGAAAATCGATTGGAATCACAAAAATAGTTATTTGTTCTTTTTTCAGATAAAATTTCTTGAAGTGATACACAATATTTGGGTCTGTTCTGTGCTTAGGCCTTGATTTTGAAACCGTTTTACCGGGAGGCAGTTTTTCGCAAGGCATAGCATTATCACACCGTTGACGCTACATTTATCAAAATTAGGCCAAACCGTACGGACGAAAGGGAATGCACCCCATTTTAATTAAGATATGCATTTTCTTTCTTTTCTTTGTATTCATCTTTGCAGGTTGGCTAAAAACTCTACGCCTGGTCTAGACCGGGCTCTAGCCCAGGAAATAAACATTCATACCCCCTTATGTTTTGTTCATTTTTATATATAATAAGTTTTTATTTTATTTTCAATTATGTCCATAATTTGTTTTTTCAATTAGAGTTAGTGTCTTATTTTATAAAATGGTTAAATTATATATTTTATTGAATAAATTGAAATTGTTAGAGGGGCTAAAATGTCATTACAACTTTAACTTATTGTAAAAAAATTCTAATTGAAAGAAAAGCATATCAGTGTATTATAATGTAGTCTCTAGTATTACAATAAAAAAATCTCTCCAGTGATACTCTATATAAGAATAACATCTAGGTAATCATAAAAAATTTCGGTCCTAATTTGAGTTAATCATAAACAAGAATAAACTCTATATTATAAAACGTTGTAATTTTTCTAGATTCTCTTTTAAGAAACCTCCCCTCCACTTAGTAATAATTATTTGTATGTCGCGAAAAAAAAATGATATATTATATTAAAGGCCTAAGATGAAATAAATATTTATTAAAAGTTATTTGGGACAATGATTTATTATTTAGAATGTTACTAAATACTTATACAATATTTATAAAATTTACATTGAGAGAAAAACATAATAGAATGCAAACATTTAGACTTTGAAGATGACTTTGCATAATTCCGACACTACATAAATATATGTATTAATTTCTTTAAAATTATGTCTATTTCTTTTATCAATATCTATATATTAGATTTGGTATGCTCTATTACTTAATTATTAGTGTAGTGCATATTTTACCTTTGCATCACTTGCTCTGAGCATAATTAAGTCAAAATAATAATTTTGTAACTGAACTTTTATTAAATTATAACCTCCTCATACTAATTAAATTAGTTTAATTCCAAATATTATGATTGTAGGGAGCTTTGACTATAAAAAATTAATATATATATATATATAGTAACAATTAAAAATTTCATAATTTCATGTTTTTTTTCACAGTCATACTTGCTCATTTTCTTTCCATTATATCAAATTATTTAAAGATTTCACATTCTCAATCAATAAAATTATAATAATTTCAAAAATAATTTTTATGGTACAATTTTAATAATTTATATTATAAACTTATTTGTTATATGGTTGTCAATCTTTTATTAAATATAATATTGTACTAAGAGTTTTGATATTGTGTTGTTTGATATGTAATTTTTTATTTCTTTATATGCACTGACATTTATATGGATATTGAAAATAATTTTATAAATTAGTACGGAGTGATAAAAAGTTCTTGGATCCGCCCTTGATGCAAAGCCGAACTATCAGTGTGTACTTTGTGAGATTGTTTCAATTTGTTGTATAAATTTCCGGTCTATAAAACATTTTAAACTTTAAAAAAGCCTTTTTGAAAGTTTCCAGCTCCCTCCTTCTTAATGTCTCTGTTAAGCAGATTAGGTAGAAATGTTTTCCATGATCGTCTTTGTCCTGTCCTCTATTCATTCAATAGTTCTCTCAGCTGAGTCATTCACGAAGCTCCCATTAGCACCATTAACAACCATGGGCCCTGAAGCCTTCCGTCTTCAATTCACCTGGTGCAGGACCCTAGACAGGCGTCTCTGATGGTAGAATTCTTAAACAGCAAGGACCTGATGTTGGTTTTGTCGATTTTGCATTCACTTATTCACCGAAAGGGTACAAGGGGATTGGGCTTAAGTTTCAACAGCTTAACAAGCGATCTCGTCGGAAAAAAATGGAGGTCTTGCAACACAACTAGCCACCATTGCAGAAAGAGTACCCTTCAACTTCCTTCATGGTTTAGACGTCGACCGATTACCAGGACTCGTTTGTTTACACATGCATGCATGTCCTAGTTTAAAGGACTTGGATTCAGAGCTGAACATTTTATAATTGTATGATGGGTAGTTTTCCATTGATACTGCTAATTTTGCAATCAAATTCTCAAAGCATTTGGTACTGGGGATTCAACCGAAAGGCTTTTGAAGTACAATCCGAAGAACAAAAAAGCTTTTGAAGTACAGATTCAGGACATATGGCGGTATTTGGTAGGATGATTTTGGTGAAGGTTGGGATGGAAAGATCCATGGAAGGCAAAGGGAGTTCAAAAAGGAAGATGCAGAGCATCATCAAAGTTTTGAAGCTAAAGATTATGGCCATTTTGGGAATGAAGATACACAAACATATACCTGTATGCTGGTACTTATAGGTAGAGAGATCGAAAACCAAGATCAAGAATCAAGAAAGGAACCATTCTTCCAGCTTCCAGGGTATGGAACCTACTTTGAGCAGCTATTGGAAAAGTGCCAAATTTTATTTTGAAAAATTTATGGAAAGTGCACCTTAAAATAGGATTGGCAGAAAAATTTGGGCCCGCCCAGTTCATGCCAGCTGGCTTTAAGCCCAGCCAGCGGGATAAAAATTATGGATAAAAGCTCACAAAATGTAAAGTCCATGTATTATGGGCCTGGTAAAGGGCCTCTTAATCACTAGTGGATCAAAATATGCAATGTAAAGATTGTCGGATCAAATAATCAAACCCCAAACCCAATGAACGACCACGAATGGGTTCCAGCAAAGGGTTATTCGGGCCGTAACATAACTGCTTTCGCCAGTTACAGCAAAATCTACAAAACCAAGAATGGGATTAATGTATTTGAGAATTCTACCATGGGAGACGCCAGCGTACTGGCCTCCGCCGGCAATATCAAAAGCAATGGCATCGGTGCCTGTCGTGGTCGAAGGGCGGGCCAGATTTTCAAATTAAGTTGCAAGAAAGAAACAGAGAAGGCAAAGTTAAGAAGAAGATGATGAATAGAAAAGATACGGAGCAAGTCAATGGCTGTCTAAGGAGTTAGAAAAGATATTGATGATGCACCTGCATTTATAGGCAAACCCACAAATGGCGTCTCCAAGCTTTCTTTTTGGAGCCTGGATTTTCTCAGGATAAGTTACAATTTTTTCTCCGCATATCAGATGGAGTCCTAATCATGCATACTGTATAGATGTGGAACAAAATATTTAAAAATTTAAAACAACTGGTATCAGAAGCCTTTTTTTTTTCTAAAAAAAAAAAAAATCTTTTTTCTTGCTACGTAGCCCATGTTGTGCCCAATCTGTCACCATGCAATCACGCATGCTTAGAACTTCCATCGTGCTCGTATTATCAACCTTTCTGATGTATCCCGAGTTGGCCAATACCTTATCTATTAATGAGGTAACTAATTAACCTACAAAAATCATGAAATATCATAACTATTATTTCCTCCATCTTGACAGCTGCCTCACCGAACTGTAACAAGAAATTATTAAGGTAGCCCTCCAGATTTGGAGGTTACATAGATACTTTAATTCATAGCTTTTATATTTATGAAATAAAACTAATTTCAAGCTAATATAAATTATACTCCATTTCAATTACAACATAATATTAGGTATACTAATTCTTATATAAACTATGCATGTACAAACTAATGATGTGGCAATATATTATACGATCGTCACGTATCTCATATTATATTTTTTTATGTGCTTTAAAATTTGGGACATAGGGTAATTATATAATATTGACACATTAATTTCTACGTTAATTCATATAAATAATATTTGTACAATAATTTGTAAATAATAATATATATAATAATACATTTTTTTCTTTTGCATTCACTCATTGCCATGTGTATCCCACATTTAAAAGATTATAAAGAAAATATATGATGAGCCATGTGACACTAGAAAATACACCACATTAATTTGTACAAAAAATCTTAGTATACCTATTATTATTTTGATTATCTCCACCTCATATTAATGGGGAGATACCTACCTCCACCCAAATTTTATTTGGGAGAGGATATGTGAACACCCCCCCCCCCCCCAAAAAATAGTTTGTGTAAAATAATTTCTATAGAAAAGCTTGTGGTTATAGCTAAACATGGTAGAAAAAGTCCACTCGAACCGAGTGTAAGTGTTTTAGGCCGAGCTAGGGCTTCACCTAAAAAACCTATATCTAGCCCGAAAGCTTGATAAATGTGTTAAAAATATTTTTATTTTAAATAAAACATACCTTTTAGTATTTATTTAACCCATCCTTAACATATATTTAAAGGTTTAAATCCTTTTAACCTAACTTTTAAAGTCTAATCTAAAAAAATTATATACATTATAAATTTGTAAAATATAGTGAAAAAATTCAAAAACAATATAACACATAAATTCTGTAAGAGAGATTGTAACATCTTTCAAGTTTGTTTGGTTTGATATTCTGGACGAAAACGGGTTGTCGTTTATTGAGAAAACGGCTAACCGTTTAAGTCCAGAGAGCATGTTTTTTGTTCTGGAATAAACGGCTCACCGTTTATGGTGAAAACGGCTTACCGTTTAAGTCCAGAGAGCATGTTTTATGTCCTAGAATAAACGGCTCACCGTTTATTGAGAAAACGGCTAACCGTTTATTTCCAGAAAGTTGTCAATTGGAAAACGGTTAGCAAGATTGAAAAGATTTCGATTGTAAATCGATACATTTTCAAACCAAAAGAGTTTTTTCGAAGAAGTACCATTTCTAATGGTTGTATTCTTTCAAATAAACATCTTATTCATAAAAAGAAAGATATACAATAAGATTAGAAATCAGATTTTGAATTTTTCATGCTTGTTCTGGAAATACAATCTTATTTGCTAAAGATTGTATTCAGGATTTGATATATCTTGGGGGTAATTTGCCATTAAAACTCTATAGCAAACCAAGATTGGTGAGGGCAAATAAAACCTTAAAGGAAACACGTCTCAAATCCTAAGAAATTTCATTGTTCTTTGCCTCCATATTCTCATAATTCACCAACAATCTTTAAGGTTTTAATTTTTGTGCAAATGGAGGTTGAGAAGAGTTTGACATCATTTCTGAATCCTAGTGTCCATCTCGATCGTTTTGATGGAACTAATTTCACTCGTTGGAAGGGAAAATTGTTCTTTCTCCTTACTGTTCTTAAAGTGGCATATGTTCTTGATCCGAAATTGGAACCATTTCCAGAACCAAGAGAAGATGATACCGAAGTTGTTAAGGCTGCAAGGAAACGTCGTGAAGATGATGAATTGATATGCCGGGGTCACATACTCAATACGCTTTCTGACAGATTATATGATCTCTACAATTCTATGACTTCTCCGGTGGAAATTTGGAATGCTCTTGAATACAAATACAAAACGGAGAAAGAAGGTACTGACAAATTCCTTGTATCTAAATATTTTGAATTTATTATGGTAGACACAAAATTCATTCTTGATCAAATACATGAGTTACAAATTATTGTTGCTAAGCTTCGAGAGTTAAAAGTTGAAATTTCTGAATCATTTCAAGTTGGGGCTATTATTGCTAAATTGCCTCAAAGTTGGAATGATTATAGAAAGAAACTCCTTCATAGTAAAGAGAACATAACTTTAGAAGAATTGCAAAAACACTTGGTAATTGAAGAAGAGACTAGGTCTCGTGAATCCAAGGATAAGCATGATTATACTAAAGTTAATGTTGTTGAAGCTAGTAAATTCTCAAAGAATTTTAAAGTCAAGAATGACAAGAAATTCAAGAAGTCCAGCACACAAAAGTTTTCTGGAAATTGTTTCTTTTGTGGTAAGAAAGGCCATCGCCAAAGTGATTGCAGATTCAAGAAGAAAAAGGAAGAAGTGAATTCCCATAAAGCTAATGTTATTGAAAACAAATCTGAAGAGATTTGTGCTATGGTTTCTGAAATGCAAATTGGCATGATTACTGAAACCAATATGGCTATGATTGGTGGCTCGATTCGGGTGCAACAATTCATGTTTGTAATGATAAGAAATTTTTCTTATCATACAAAGAAGAAACGGAAGGACAAATGGTTCTCATGGGGAACAATAATGCAGCCATAGTAGCAGGGAAAGGAGTAGTTGAGATCAACTTCACTTCTGGAAAGAAAGTCACATTGTATAATGTCTTTCATGTACCTTCCGTTAGGAAGAATCTTATTTCTGCTAGTTGTATGTGTAAGCATGGGCTTAAGATTGTGCTTGAGGGTAATACTTGTATTGTGTCAAAGAATGGATTATTTGTTGGGAAAGGGTATTCTTGTGATGGAATGTACAAACTCAGCATTAATAATAATAATATCAACTTAGCTTATATTGTTGAGTCTTGTGATGTTTGGCATGCTAGATTAGCACATTTGAACTTTAGATCTTTGAAATACATGTCTAAGCATGGTTTGATTAATTGCAATGATGTTAAAGGTCATAAGTGTGAAATCTGCATCCAAGCTAAAATAACTAAGAAACCTTTTCCTAAAGCTGAACGAAATACTCAAATATTGGATTTGATACATACTGATATTTGTGAGTATAATGGCATTTTAACAAGAGGAGGTAAGAGATACTTCATCACTTTTATTGATGATTGTTCTAGATACACTTATGTGTATTTACTTAGAACAAAAAGTGAAGCTTTTGATAAATTTAAAATTTTCAAAGCTGAAGTTGAGAACCAAAAAGATAAGAAAATCAAAATGGTTCGTAGTGATAGAAGTGGTGAATATTTCTCAATTGAATTTAATAATTATTGTGAGGAAGTTGGAATTATTCACCAAAGATCAGCTCCATTTACTCCTCAACAAAATGGTTTGGCTGAAAGGAAGAATATGATCTTCACGGATATGATAAATTCCATGATCCTTAATGCAAAACTACCAAATAATTTGTGGGGGGAAGCATTACTCACTGCATGTCATATTCATAACAGAATTACATCTTTGAAAACACATATATCTCCTTATGAAATTTGGAAAGGAAGAAAACCAAACTTGATGTATTTAAGGGTCTGGGGTTGTTTAGCCTTTTATAAAATACATGACCCTAAGTCATCAAAGTTGAGTGCTAGAGGTATAAAAAGTGTTTTCGTAGGATATGCTGAAAATTCCAAGGCTTATAGGTTGTTAGATTTAGATTCTAATGTGATTGTGGAATCTAGAGATGTTGAATTTATTGAGAATAAATTTCAACATGATTCTAATATTGAATCAGAATCAATTTATTGATCAACCATGTGTTAATACTCCTATTACCTCCACTAACAATAATAAAAGGAAAGAGTCTTCGACATCTTTCGAACTAAGGAGGAGTCAACGTGAAAAGAAAGAAAAAAGTTTAGCTCCGGATTTTATTTCATCACAAGCACTACTCTTCTTGGTTGAAGGGGATAGAAAGAATGTACTTAACAAAGTACCATTGTTGTTAAATATTGAAAAAGATCCAAAGACATTTAGCGAGGCTATGTCTTCTAGAGACGCTTCTTTTTTGAGAGAGGCGGTAAATGATGAAATGGATTCGATAATGTCGAATCAAACATGGGTCTTGGTTGATCTTGCTCCAGGATCTCAACCAATTAGCAGCAAATGGGTATTTAGAAGAAAGTACAATAATGATGGTTCTTTGCAAACTTTTAAGGCTAGATTAGTAGCCAAAGGGTTTAAGCAAAGAAATAGTATTGACTATTTCGATACATATGCTCCGGTAGCTAGGTTAACTTCTATAAGAGTGCTATTTGCAATTGCTTCATTGAACAATTTATATGTGCATCAAATGAATGTTAAAACAACTTTTCTTAATGGTGATCTTGATGAAGAAATCTATATGGAACAACCTGAGGGATTTGTTTTGCCTGGAAATGAGAAAAAGGTATGCAAGTTAATCAAATCTCTTTATGGCTTAAAGCAAGCACCAAAACAATGGCATGAGAAGTTTGATTCGGTAATTTTATCACATGGTTTTAAGCATAATAATGCTGACAAATGTGTATATTTTAAATATACGAATGATTTTGGTGTGATTATATGCTTGTATGTTGATGACTTGCTTATCTTTGGAACAAATATGCAAGGAGTAGATGATACAAAGAAGTATTTAACTTCACAATTTAAGATGAAAGAACTTGGTGAAGTAGATACTATCTTAGGTATCAAAGTGAATAAACATAGTGGGGGTTACTCGTTGTGTCAATCTCATTATATAGAGAAAGTGCTTCTTAAATTTAATTATTTGGAATTTAAAGAAGCTAATACCCCATATGATTCTAGTATTAAATTACTAGAGAATTCAGGCCGAATAGTAGCTCAACTAGAATATGCTAGTACAATTGGTAGCTTGATGTATGCTATGCATTGTACGAGGCTTGATATAGCATTTGCAGTTTGCAAAATGTCAAGATTCACGAGTAACCCTAGTGTTGAACACTGGAAAGCAATTGGTAGGATACTTGGTTATCTTAAAAGGACCGTTAATTTGGGTTTGTTTTATAATGACTATCCTGAAGTACTGGAAGGATATTCAGATGCTAGTTGGGTAACCAATACAAGAGACAATAAATCCACTTCTGGTTGGATTTTTACAATTGCTGGAGGAGCGGTTTCTTGGGCTTCAAAGAAACAAACGTGCATAACTCATTCAACAATGGAAAGTGAGTTTATAGCACTTGCATCTGCAGGCAAAGAAGCAGAATGGCTGAGAAATTTGTTGTTTGATATAATGTTGTGGCCACAACCGATGCCATCTATTTCTTTGTACTGCGACAGTGAAGCTACATTGTCTAGAGCTTATAATAAAGTGTATAATGGAAAGTCTAGACATATTAGCTTAAGACATGAATATGTGAAACAATTAATAGCAGATTGTGTTATTAATATTGTTTATGTTAGGACTAATAAGAACCTAGCAGATCCTTTAACAAAAGGTCTTTCAAGAGACTTAGTTAAGGATACATCTTATGGAATGTGATTGAAACCTTTATATAATAAAGTCACCAACGACGGTAACCCAACTATGTAGTAGTTATACCGCTACTCCATAGTTAAATGGGTAATAACAAGTTGTTGTTATGTGACTGGTTTGACACCGAGTAATAAATAATCCAATTCGAGATATTCGGTGCAAATAGCTACGAGGTTGAGGTTGAGTATTTACTCTTAATGAAGTTCAAGTCTTTTAGTAGCTAAAGACATGATTTGAAACTTCACCTAAGTGAACATAAGAAATGGTGCCGTTTCTAACAAGGTCATGGTTTAATCTTGTAAATGTTCATGAATCCAAGATAGAGCACAAAGCCGGAATAGTGCTAACTATTGGAACACAACTTTGAAATCTGGGATAGCTTATATGTGATGTATCTCCGGTATTTACTTAAGAGACAAAGTTTAATGCTTAGCACACTATTGTCTTGTAAATGCTTTGAAATACACTCACTAATTAAAGGTTAAAATCGAAAGATACCTTTTGTATGTATAAGTTTATCATTAATAAATCTGAAAAATATTACAATCTAGTGGGGATTGTAAGAGAGATTGTAACATCTTTCAAGTTTGTTTGGTTTGATATTCTGGACGAAAACGGGTTGCCGTTTATTGAGAAAACGGCTAACCGTTTAAGTCCAGAGAGCATGTTTTTTGTTCTGGAATAAACGGCTCACCGTTTATGGTGAAAACGGCTTACCGTTTAAGTCCAGAGAGCATGTTTTATGTCCTAGAATAAACGGCTCACCGTTTATTGAGAAAACGGCTAACCGTTTATTTCCAGAAAGTTGTCAATTGGAAAACGGTTAGCAAGATTGAAAAGATTTCGATTGTAAATCGATACATTTTCAAACCAAAAGAGTTTTTTCGAAGAAGTACCATTTCTAATGGTTGTATTCTTTCAAATAAACATCTTATTCATAAAAAGAAAGATATACAATAAGATTAGAAATCAGATTTTGAATTTTTCATGCTTGTTCTGGAAATACAATCTTATTTGCTAAAGATTGTATTCAAGATTTGATATATCTTGGGGGTAATTTGCCATTAAAACTCTATAGCAAACCAAGATTGGTGAGGGCAAATAAAACCTTAAAGGAAACACGTCTCAAATCCTAAGAAATTTCATTGTTCTTTGCCTCCATATTCTCATAATTCACCAACAAATTCATGCTTTTAGGCCTAGCCCGAAAAAAGCCGAACTCGAGCCGGGGTGAGCTTAGGCTTGCTCGAGATTTTGCCAACGTATTTATCTTTCTGAAACTTTTAGTTATTTAACTTTAATGCTATGTTTACTTATTGGAATGAGAGTGAGGAGTGTGAATTACTCCTACTCCAATATTTACTTACATCTTTCAAGGGAGGAGTAGAAATCACAATCCTTAGGCTCCACCCGTTTTTGGAGTGGGGAGTGGGAATCCACTCCCACCTCTTACTTTTTTTACATTTTTTATTAAATTTAATATAATTATATTTAATAAAATAAAATAAATAATATCATATTTATTTAAAATAATATTGTTATATTATTTTATAAATTACATTTATTAAAAATAATAATATTAAACATTATATTATTATATTTAGCTAAAAATAATAATTTACATTGATTATAAGTTAAAATAACTTAAAAAGTAACATTATTATATTCATAGAGAGCTAATAATATTCCTATATGTTATCTTTATTTAAAAATATAATATTATTATATTTATTAAATATCATTAATTAATAATAACAAATAGTTTATTTGAAGAAAATATTAATTTTGTACTATATTATTAATAATAATGTCTTAATTGTGTTGCTTTATCATAATTCTTTAAATAAGGATAAAATTATAATTTGAAATCATTTACTCTAATTTAAGACAAAGTAAACACATAAATTGGATTCTTATTCCAATTTTATATTCACATTTCATGTAAGTAAACAACTTACTCTCGTTCTCACTCCACACTTCTAATTCTAGGATTTCCACTTTTTAGGATGTTCACTTCAATTTAAAATGTAAAGACTACCTAAATAACTGTTCATTCAACAAAAAAAAATCATATCAATAATAAATTTATTTTTCAGCTTATAATAGTACAGCCATGAGACAAAATTTCACGGCCCTAAACTGTGATCTTCATTTGGGTTCAGCCCATTAGTCATGACTTTTGGGCCAAATAAATCCGACACGTGGCGAATTACCACTGCTAGGCTGAAACTCGCACGAGTTGTAGATTAGGCACGTGAGAAGCAACACCGAGGTTCTTTGCTAAAACCCTAGGAATACTAAGCTGCCAAAACCAAATTATCAGCGCCCATAACTGAAAAAGAAAAACCCTAGTCTCTGTTTCGTGCAATTCATTGAGAACTGAAAAAAGAAAATGGGAAGCGACAGCGAAGCAGAGAGAACCCCACATAAAGATGAGAAGAAGAAGATTGTTAGTCTTGCTCCCATTGCTAAACCTCTAGCTGGCAAGAAGCTCTCCAAAAGAACCCTCAAGCTTGTCCGTCGAGGTATATATCAGCAAATACATTGTTGGGATATTTCAGTTTTTTTTTTAGCATGTGTTGAGATTTTAAGTGATAATCCTAGATGGGTTGTTGATGGTCCTCAGTATATTGATGAAATGATTTAACTTCAGTACACTTTTTGATTGTTTGATTCTTTAATGTTACAATATTGGCTTTGTATTATTGTAGCTGCTGAACACAAATGCTTGAAGAGAGGAGTGAAGGAAGTGGTCAAAAGTATCCGCCGTGGTCATAAAGGGTCGGTTATTTGTATTTCCGATATTTATGCTTTTTTCTTTCTGTAAATGAAGTTAATTCGGGCTCTATTTGTTCCTCTGAATGAATGACAAATATTACTTGTGGTATTAGGGAAATAGATTTTAAGTCAGTGGCCATGGTCATAGTGTAAATTAGAACTTTCAAGCTCTCATTTAGCATTTTTTTCGAGCATTGTGATTCTTATGCTTAACTGATGACAATTATCAATGTGTTCATTTCTTTTGTTTTCTCTTTTTGTAAAAGTAGAGAGATTATATGAGTGTTGGTGTGTTGTTTTGGTGATATAATTAAGAACGAATTTTTGTTTCTTCTCCAGACAAAATAGAAAAAGAAAGTGTTTTGGGTCATATTTTTCTCAGAGGTTACTTTGATCATACATTCTTGATATGTATTATAGAAATGACAACTTACATTCCTTCAATTGCGTGGGAGTTGTGAATGATCCCCTTCCCCTTCTTTTTCATGAGTGCAGATTATGTGTTATAGCTGGGAACATTAGTCCAATTGATGTCATCACTCACGTTCCTATCTTATGTGAAGAGTCTGATATTCCCTACATTTATGTTGCTTCAAAAGAGGTAATTCAGTAATTTGCTTCTTTCTCTTTTTCCTTTTTTTATTTTTTTATTTTATCTTTTTGTTTGGGTTTCATTATAAGTTGGCATCACATGCCTCATGTTATTTATCCTCTAGTGTGGATGTCGGTATGGCCTATATAGAATTCCTTTCTTCTCATCTCTCTAGGCATTTACTTTTTCGTTGTGAAATTTTCTCTCATTATCTAGATTTTTTGTATTTATTTATACATTTTTTCGGGTGCGCGTGCATGTGTTTGAGAGTGGGGTTGTGGCATCCCCACAATTTTAGCTTACCTGCTTTTATTGAAGCAGTTAAATTCTACCTTTTAGCATTAGCATCCTTAATAGGACTCCTTATCTCCTTTTTATTGAAGCAGAATCCTTAAACTGAAATTTATGCATACCCTTCTTCTCTAGAACTCCTTGTATACTTTTCTTTTTTTTCATTTCCCAAAGGTTTACATTGTATTATGCCACAAGCAATTCCATCTGTGTGCTGACATTCCCTTGTCCTATTTTTGGTTATTTTGTCATCAGGATCTTGCAAATGCAGGTGCCACAAAGAGGCCAACATGCTGTGTTTTGGTGCTAACTAAGCCAACTAAGGGAGAACTAGGACAAGAGGAACAAGATAAGTTGAAAGCTGATTATACCCTCGTTGTAGAGGATGTGAAGGAACTGGCATCCTCTCTTTTCTGATGAACTAGACTTAAAGCCAACAAAGATGATTGTGCTTACAGATATGTTTGATTTCGAACCTTCCCTTTCTAGCTGAGTAATGTACTCTAGTTTTGTCGAATGTAAAATGCAGTTTGCCTCTGTTGCATGAGATGGTTGGTTTTCATGTCTCATATGTGGGTATATTGCTTTTATTTTTATTTTTTTAAGAGCAAACTGCGAAATAATCTAATTTTTAGTGCAAATCTCTGGAAATATTGTTGGTATATATTCTTTTATGCTCTTATTTCCCTTTCCAAGCAACTTTCACTGATGATTACTTCCAGTGAATCCAGCATAATAGCTAGAGGCCTAACGCGCATGAATGCAGAGGAATGGTCATTGTTCCCAGTGAGGAACCCCACCGGAACCACTTGTTGGAAACAAATAATGGGTAGGTTCATCAATTTATGCACCCATCTATTAATGTGAAAATTTAAAAGAAATCAATTTATGGCCCGATCTATGAATGGTTAAAATAATAGAAATAGAAAGAAAGGTATTAGAGACATTCTCCTTAGTTGTTACAGGTGATTAAACACAGACATGGTACATTGACGTCTTATCCTCAGCAGCATGAGTTGAAATTTTCCCCATTTATTATAGGTGAGTAAACACAGACGGGGTACATTGATTTGTCATATCCATACGAAGTAGAACATATTTAGAACAATTGTATTCACATCGATGATCATCAACAAAGCTGCTTTTCAGGAAAAATTATCAGTATCACTTTTTTTTTTTTTAGTCAAAGATATACAGTTACTATACAGCCGCCTGACTGCCCAACTTTACCCTCAGAAGCAGATATGGCCGCTAGCATCAAGTTCAAATACAATTGAAGCTCAAGGCAACTTAGATGGCTTCCCTCTCTCTCAGAGAGTAATATAACAACAAATACAACAGCATGCAGTAAAGTTAGCCCCTTGGCATGATGATCACTTATGAAATGTCAGACCCTTAAAGAGAAAGAGGCCTAAACCACCAACTGCTAAAGTTAAAATTAAAGGGACACCAATGGAATCAACATCAATCACCCTGCTTGGCCGATCTGTTCTCTCTTGACGAGTCCTTTCTCCCCAGTATTCATGCAGAAGATTACTTATGCTGTCTAATTGATGCATAATTTGACGTTGCCCTCTAGCAACTAGCAGAACCTGTTTAGGAGATAGAAAGAGCAATCAGAATTTATTTCTTCAACATTTCTAAGAGGCTCTTCTATATGTATATAATATTCTTAATTATGTCTTTCGCTTTTCCATTAAGGTCCAATCTAGCCTAATACACAGAACTTTGAATGTCCACCATAAGATTCTTACTATGATTTTTCCAACTCCATTTATTGCCAAAAGCTTAATTGAATGGGGATCACTGTACCTCTTCCATAAGAGGAGACTCCCTAGCCAACTGGGAAGAAGATGATGAATTGGGCAGCACAGATCCAGTTAATGAACCATTAGCCAAGCCAGTCATGAAAAGAGAAGTTGGTCCAGAGCCATTGCAAGCTTCAGCCTGCAAAGCTAAGTTTTGTTGGCTAGCCGAAACTTTCCTGATTGCAAACTTGGTATTCATCTCTTCAATACGAGATGTAAACTCATCCATCCTCTCATTCAGTGTCGATATTTGCTCAGAGAGTTGATTAATGACTCCCTGAAACAATCCAGAAAACAAATGAAAACTAAAGAGAAACAAGTATGAAGGGGAATGGCAGGTAAAAACAACCCCATCATGTATATAATTATCTCTTATGTTGGTGGTAAGGATGATATCAACTCCCCTACGCCAAAGGTAACCAGAAAGGAAAGGACAAAAAGAAATAAATAAAAGTTCGAATAAAAGCTAATCCCTGCTTTCTTTTATCTTCATTTCCTTTTCTAGGAAATCAGGTGCAAAGCGATCTTCACAGTATACAACCAAGACAGCCACTAGCATCCTTCAGTCCAAAATACAATAATACTGACCTGGTTTGCAAGCGAGGCAGGTGATTCTGGTGTCCTACCATCGAACCTTCTATTATTAACAACAACTCTTGCTAGCTTTGTCAAATTCTTCTCCCGCTGATTTGAAAATGAATTTGATATACTACTGCCATTATGTACACAGTTTATTCAAAAGGAACAAATCAGTTCCAGTATTTTCCAAACTATACGAAAAATACTTGATAAATGCCCTTCAGTAGTGCTCGTTATAGAGACAATGAAAGGGTTTTTGCACAAACTTAAATGATTTAAAACTAAAATGGAAAGTTTGGGGAAACAAGTGTATTAATGGGAACATCAATTGTATTTCAGTCATATGTCCCAACTGGAAAAATATTAAACTGCCACTAGGAAAAGACAATACCGGCTGAGATACTTAGTTCTCCTGTCTGCAGAGGCTCGGGAAAGGGCTTCTTTAGGGCTTGAAACCAAATCATCATCTATACTGAGCTTTGTCTTCAGATCATCTGGCAGGGCCTACAGATTGATAATGTTAGCAGCAGTAAATGTAGGCAAACAAGCATAATCAGATGAAAAGATTATACCATAACATCATTCACAAGTTTCTCCAGCTGAATTTGTTCTATGTAAGTGCGAGGAACATATGAACCATCCAAGCGCAACTGCTCTCCAACATATTTAACATATAAACGATCTCGACCTTGAACCTACATATGAAAAATTTAGTCAGTGCCACATTTATCCAATATGCCAGGCATTCCAGATAAAGAAAATAGTTACTTGCATAACCTTTGCAAAAATTACTGAACACAGCAGCAGCTTTGCAATTTTTAAGAATGAAGCAATCCAAAAATCATATAGGATAAAGGACTTTACCATTAGTTTATATCCTTTAAATTATGACAAAAAGGGTTAAAAAAAAATAGTTATAAGACAGTTGTAATGTTAGATGTTTTACTTAGACCACGTGTTCAGCAGCTGAGTAATGCCACTGATTGCAGCAAAGATGCTGAGTTGACGAAAATATTTTTACAATTGAACAAAATGCATTCCTAATAACTTCAACTAGCACCAAACTTCAACCAGCTCCGACAAGTGACATTACAACAAGATGCTCCAGCAATATCTAGGCTGTCCAGAAACAAGACATGATTACCCAAACGTTATATGATAAATAGAGGAAAAACAAAGATGAAAGTGGTTGATCTAACTAATTTTTAAAATTCAAATGAATTAAAAAGGAATACTGACACAAAACTCATCGGGCAAATTTCAAATGCTTGACATAAGGTTCTGACCATTCGAGATGGATGCGAACATACCTCAATGATTGTTGTGATACACAATTACAGATACACTGCCGTTAAAACATGATTATTCAGATGTCAAATAAAAAGAGGAAATGTATTTCATACATGGCCTCATCATCATCATATCCCATTTCCAGCTACAATTATGTATAATCGATACATAATAAACAGAAGAAGAGTACTCTGTCACCATGGGAAGGCATCCAATGATGTTAAGAATAGAGAAAAAAAACAATTCAGTGAAAAAGTAAGACAGACTGGCATGTGATTATGAGGTATGAAAGATAATAAACTGAACCCAACTCTGAGGAAAGACATTCAGTGGAATACAATGAAAGCAAAAAAAAAAAGGGGTTGGGGAGGGAGAGATGAGCAAATGATTGAATTAGATGAAACAATACCTGAACATACTTCCGATTGAGTTGTTCTAACCAATCAGTCTTCACGCACACCCTGTCATCATAGAAGATATGGCTGCTTCTTTTCAGGATAGTTGCAATTGTATATCCCAAAGCCATCAACCCTCCAAGAAGACGGACACTAACTTCAAAAGTTATTCTGGGTGATATTATAAATGGACTATCTGTAACCCACTCCTGAGAACAAGTAAAACTGGTCAGAAACTCTAAAATTTTCTAAACATCTATGACTCTCTAGAGAAGATACATCTAAACAAACTCAGAACAGAACTGAAGTATAAAACTATTTGGGCTTATTGATGATATTCTATTTGCAGGTTTATGCGCCCTTGAATTTTATTTTTTATATATATGATGTTATTCATGACTTCTTGAGACCTGTAAAAGCGTGCACTCTGCAAAGTAGTGATGTTACTCTTAGCTTCTAGTTATGCACACCAGCATGCATGCACGGGGAGAGATGGGAAAAAGTTTCTTGTTTATAAAATAATATGGGAAAAGCATGAAGTAACAAAATCTGGATTAATTTTCAGGATAAGATATTTCAAACAAGAGGTTGAGGCACTCTAAATGCCGTGAAGTTCTCATCAAAGGCTAATCAGGCTTATTCTCTAAACATATTATGGCTTGAAGAAGAGACATAAATTTACAATCATCCTACCTCAAACATGAGATTATATTTGCCATCTCTGTTCCTCATCCTCAAATATGATTGGCATGCATCAGGATCTTCGCCGGGTGGCAGAAGATATATGTCATAAGTTTCCTCTGTAGTTTCTGTATGCTCTTTGGACATAACAGCCTTAATTTCATCCACTGTCACTGGCCTTGTTGACTACAACGATAGAAAGCACTCAGTGCTAGAATTAGAGAAGAATGTCACAACAAGGCACCTTCAACTCATTAATTGCAAAAATTTTAACCTGAAAAAGATACATGGATACTAACCTTCAAAATATAAGTTGGGTTCTGAAATCCAGTGAAGGGATTAAACTTGTTGATGATTTTAATATGAGCTGTTTGGAGATCTGGCTCAATAAAAGCCTTGTACATTGGGTACACCTGCAAAAAAGAAATATTTGAAACTGCTATATTAGGATGGAAGTGAAAAGAGGAAAAAAAGAAAATCTTTATCAATTACAATTGGCAACCGAATGACTGAAGAAACTCAGTAAGAAAGCCAACAGAAAACAATCTTATCATGAGATAAGTGCAAAAACCGTTTCAGATATTTGATGGATTATCTCTTCGGGCTCTTGGCCAACACGTTGAATGTCACGAAAAACTCGCTTTACGAGATCAAAATGAACTCCACCCGTAACAGATACACGAAGATCTATCAAAGGCCGCAGTTTTTCACTTAAGGCATAGATGCCTTCAATAATCACAATGCGGGAGCTAGGGACTTCAAGTGTCCTGTTAGGAACATCAATATGACCACAAATTAAGACCATTTAGACAAACAAAGGAGCATCAAGTAAAAGTTCACATAAGCTAAACCATTAAATTTTGTGGTAACCTTAGTGTAATTTTGTAACTGTTGCACCTCAAATTAATTTTGAGAGCAAATCGGCTAATGTGATTTGTAACTACCAATTTTTAATTGGCAGCTAATGTTTATCAACCAAACACCTACTTATACTTGACAGCTAGTGATTTTATTTCACAACAGTTGTGAATCAAAAGCTAAAACACCTCAATCCCACACATATATTAGCCATAACAAAACTCCTAACTTCTATTGTCCTTTATTCACTCCCTGGTCCCATCATGCACAGGCCAAAAAGTTGACACAAAATGAACACCTAAAAAGCATTTTCAAAATATACGCAACCTGTAACCAATGCGAGAACTAGACTTGAAGTCGTAAATTGGGACTTGAACAGCTTTCCCTTCCTTTAAACCACGAATGTTTTCAAGCAGTGTGTCATAATCTGTCAAGCGCGGGTCTGTTTCAAAACACTACAGCAATTAGAGGTCTACCATGCATCCTTCGCTCATCTTCAATCATGATACTCAAAAATCTATCTGGAAAATACAAAGGAGCTAAACAAACTTAAATAAAATTTCAAATAAAACTACAATCATAAGAAGTTTACGATAATTGCAAAAAAAAAAAAAAAGAACAAATCTATTAGTATCTCGAATGAAGCAAACAGATAAAAGAATAAACTAAGTTAGCCTAGGCATATGGATGGTTTGAAGAATATTTTAAACTCAAATAAACTTTAATTTCCAGATAAATAATCAACACAATAAAATGAATAGCAAACCCATTTTGTGCACAATCAACATTTAAAGAAGTTCTTGATAGTCTTAAATCCCTGGTGGGTGGCAAATATAATGGCCTATCTACAAAATCTAGTCAATGAAGACAAGAGATCCAGATCATTTCAACAATGCCTTGGCTACTATTAATCATGGGTTCATATGAAGACCCACAATAGGCTTAGAGTACACGATTGAGCTTCTTTATTCTATCATCTACAAAAAGAATATTATAAACAGTCTGTGCAATGAAAATAGAGGCTCTGATTTGAACCGAAAACAAACCTGTTTATCCTCTATATTCAAAAAGCTCATTTTGGAATCATTAAAAGATGAATATTAAAATGGTATCCAGGCAACATAAAAGAATATCATAATTACCATCGAAGTTGCCATCAATGATACGACTAGAATCGTTGTAGTTGTCCATGGTTATCACAGCAATACTGGGCATAAAGTTGAGCACCTTCTCAGTGAAGACAGTCTTTCCAGCTCCGGAGGGACCTGCTACTCCAACTAATATTATCCCATGATTCTTTTGAGCCAACAATTGGCATGCACGAATTACTATGAAAAAACCTTTTTCAAATGACAATGTATCTTCTATAGGAACAATCTCATAGCGATCAGAGTCCTTCTTCTTAACCAACTGAACCTGATCTCGCAACAGACCAGGTCGTCGTCGAGGTGAATCAGCACCTGAAGAAGTGTCCTGAGCCATATAAGTTCCACAATATATATTCCCTCCCTTGCTGCATGGAAAACAAAAGTTAAAAAGTCACATTTAAATAAAGAGAAATTATTGAATAGGCATACAGGATCATGAGCCCATATTTCAAGTCAGTAAAGCTAAGAAAGATTCCACACACTGCAGAACTAATGAGACAATATTAGGCCCGTTTGGTTGAGGTGCTGTGGCTACTAGGTAAAAAAAATGTAATTATGAAATAAAAGTTAATAGTACATGGTAAAGGTGATTTTTAAATAATAATTTTGACAAAAATGGTAAAGATATTATGAGTTTCTCATCATACAAATGATGGATCAAATCAACTTAACTTCCAAATGGCAACTAATATTTATCAAACACTTAGTACTACAATTTTTAAGCTACTGCTACAAGCAGGCCTTTTCAAAGCCTATAAAAAGCACAGACAGCATCTCCTAATTCCCAAATAAAAGCAATACACTCGCCCCAAAAAGCAGCTGCTACGATCATAATCAATATAGCGCCATAAAACTAATTACAATCTACACAAAGACACACATTCAATTCATGCCGGGAGACACCCTTAACAGATGAGTGAAATTAAACAGAAGCATTTTCACAGCCATCATATTCAATTGGCTAAACTCTTCATGCATAGTTATCTCAAAAACACAACTTCAAGGAAAGAAAATTTCCTTCAACATTGAGAATTAAATTACATAAAGCCTCACAAAAATTGATTGATCAAATATTATTCGGACATTCATGAACCAAACTAATTTACCCAACCAAATTAGCGAGCTGTAATAAGCATACCTTTTCTTTGATTTTTTTTTTCTTTTTTTGGAACAGTGAATTCTTAGGAATCAAGATGAACAGAGGCTTCTGGGGGTTTTTTTGGAGAAGTGTTGGGAATCCTGCGAATTTTCCACATTGAGAACAGGCGGGGCATTGTGATTGGATGGAATCATATGCGCCGTCAGGATTGGATTTTTTTTTTTTTGGTTGGGGGGTGGAATCATAATCTAGCTCTCTAGCCCAAACGCAATGCTGAACCAGGCCCATCAAGTCTAATCCAAAACCAAAAGCGGTTGTTTGCAGTTGTCCAATATGATACAAGTTTTATTCAACTCACAGTTAACCAGTTAACCTGATGACAAGATTTGTTTTCACTGTGTATCATGTGATTATAAAGTCTGGAGCCGACAGTTATTCAAGCCTATCCATATTCCATAGAACCCTGCCATACAAAGGAATATCAAAATCTAACATGGTTGACTTATGATGAGCCCACATCAAAGTCGAGCATTATAACATTAGGTACATACTTCTAAGCTCCACGTTGATCTCCAACTTTCAGATTGCGCACCTGTGATGAAAAATTTTAAAAAACTCTCAAAATTGTTGTAAATTTTAATTTACCTACATTTTTATTTAAGAAAAAAAATATGGGTTGATGAAAATGTTTTTTTTTTCTTGATAAAAATATGGGTAAATGATAACTTAAAGAATACTTTGAATATTATCATTTTACGAGAGGGATTATTCGAAATTAACCCTATATATACACTTCATGTTACTTATAATTTGAGTTAGGGACGGTGAACTAGTGGTGGAATCAGCAAAAAAATTTCAAATCGTGATGACAAAGAAAAAAGAAGCCTTAAAGCATCACAAAAAAACTCTTCAAATAAGATTTTATTACTTATTTGAAGAGTCACATCAACATTTAAGGCTTTAAAAGACGCTACAATTAACATTCTTTAAATAAGAAATAATCATCTCTTCAAATTTAGAGAGTTATTTTATCTCTCTTCAATTTATATTTTATTACTTTTTATTAGAGAAAGAGAGAGATGTGCTTTAATTAATATTGACTTTTCCTTTAAAAATAGTTATTTAATTAAAATAATATTAACTCATTTCTATTTGAAGAATCTTTTAGAGAATAACATATTTTTCACTCTTCTATTTACCACAGAGGTAAGTAAATACATATTTGAAGAGTAAAATTTATAGAACCTTTTGGAGATGTTATTAGTCTAGCTCAAACATATTCTTCTCAAACTTGGCTTGGAATAAATCCAAAATTTGAAAGTAATTGTAATTACAAAGGCTTTTTACCAAGTGGTAGTAAGTTAGTTCTAATCCAAGTGTACTTAATATTATTATTAATCTTCTACAAATTTGGGTGGGAATGGAAAGTAGATAAAATATTATGAATGTATGAAAAGGAAACAAATAAAATATGTACTTTGTTTTTCCAAAATGATATTTATAATCAAAAGTCTATTGATATTTATCATTATAAATCTAACGAGACTAGCCTAGATCAATTTATTATAGCATAACCGAGACTCTCACGAGTATTGAGAGGAGAATATTTGAGTTGTAATATAAAGGCTGAGACTTTGAAGTTTGGACTTATACGTAGGTTCATTACCGGTTATCACTAGTCCAAAGCCCAATAGCAAACAAAAATATGAACATAGGGTGTATTTGGCAGCTTGCATTACGTTGTATTATACTGTATTAAAACATATTTTTATGCTAACTTATGTTTGAATGCGTTTTCTGATAGCATTGCACTGCTTTAAAAAGATGATTGATATAATGAAAGGTGTATTAAATAAATTTAATTTAAATAATAATATAAGATAGTAATAAACCTAAATATTTGATAAGTAAATGATAATACATTATTTTACTTTCATTACATAAAATCATTTAAATTATTTTACTTTAAATATGTAAAAGTATTTTAATTTTATTTAATCATCTATTATTTACTAAAATAATAAATTTAAAAATAAATCTAAATTAAACAATTATATTTGAAATTAATAAATAAAAAATAATTTATAATTTAATAATATATTTTTTAATACAATATAATTTATATAATTATAAAGTATTTTATTTTTACAATATATTGTTAAATTATACTACATTATAATATGATTGTACTATATTATAATAAATAATATATAGAAATAAATTATATAATAATAAATTATTATTAATAATATTATATCATACTATTGTAACATTTTATTTTTTAATAGTAGTATATTAGTAACTAATTTTTACATTATAAAAATTAATATACAAAAATAATTGTTTTATACTTAATTTCAAAAAGTAATGATAAAATCCTAAGAAATTAATGAAATTAATAAAATTAAATAATATTAATGTAATATTAATATTAATATAAATAATATTATTTTATATAATACAATCCATCCTACCAAAAGTAGTATTGCATTACAATTTAATGTAATACACTCTAATACAATACACCATAATATAATATAGCTAATACAGTGTAATGCAATATGGTGTGTTAAATGTACACTTAAATAGTGACACGACTTAAAAGTGTTATTTACTCTTAAGTATAAGAGTGTCTAGTTATAATATAATCTGGTGAGTCCGAGGTCGAACCGCAAGGAATTGAAAATTTAGTAGTCAATTATTAAATAAAGAAAATTAAGTGTAAGAAAAGAAATTGACATAAATCAATTTAAAAATATGCTAAGGTTACGAGATCTACTCTTGGATTTCAAATTGAAGTTATAACACTCTCTCATATTTGTATTTTGCATTTATTTTGTCAGTTAATTATTATGTCATTTAATTCTTAACTAACCATTAGTGTGGATAAATATGGGATCAAGTACCTAATGTACCACAATTATATTAGAGTGTTGACATTATGTCAAAATACCGTATAGATCCAAGGAGATCTAAATCTATAAATCAATATGACATAAAATAAACTGGTAAAGAAGAAATACAAATAAATAAAACAAATTTTAGGACTCACTTGAGAGAGTAATTAATTCAATAATTTGAATAATTGAGCTTCACTATTCACCTTCGCTTAGTAAATTAGTCACTCATATTGAAAAACAAAACATTCATTTAATTTAACAAACTTCAAAAATATATTATAAGAAATTGATTACATAAGAAAACAAGAAAATAGAAGAAAAAAGAAAGAAAGAATATTTTTTTGTAATTTTTCATTTAATTTCTGTAATTTTTTCTTTTCTTTTATTTTCGTTGTTTTTTTCTGTTGTTAATTTATATGGTTGGTTCAACTGCCTAAATTGTTGTTTAAATTTCAGTTTATCTATTTTTATTCATGTGCATTAAATTATGTAATTTTTATTTCGCAATTAATTTATGTTCTATTATATGGCTAGTTCTATTACCACCTAAATTGTTAATATGTTGCCTATTATTTTAACTTCAATTAATTAATTTTTATTTCTTATTTATTTATATTATTTGCTTATTTAATTTTCATTTTGTTCTAATTGTGCAATTTTCTTTTGGTGTTTTATGCATTATTCATTTGTTTGTGCATCACTTTCTAAATTTTATTTAACACACACCCACATATCATTACCATTGCATGCAACGTTGGTCTCACTCACATAGTAGCAGATTAACGAGGAGATCACCTTCACCACCTTTAAATATGGCTGATATTGATGTTGATAACTTTTCAGAAGACGAAGATAACCAAACCGTACAAAATCTTCATGAACAGCCTAGGACACTTAGAGATTTCATGCATCCTACTAGAATAGGGACACCATCATGTATAATTTTTCCTCCTGACGCATCTCGTTTTAATTTCAAACCTGGTATTATTCAACTTCTACCTGTTTTTCATGATTTTGAGTCTAAAAAATCCATACTTGCATTTGAGAGAATTTGAGAAAGTTTGTAACACTTGCACTGATAAAAATTATAGCATGAACATAATCAAACTTAAGTTTTTCCCTTTTTCATTAAAGAAAAAATTAAAACTTGGTTACAAAATCTTAGGTTATGATCAATTAGAACTTGGGATGAAATATAAACACAATTTTTGAACAAGTTCTTTCCAACCCACAAAACAAATTCTTTCAAAAGATAAATCACTATTTTCACTCAAAAGTCAGGAAAAAACTTCTAGCTACTAAACACTTGTCCATACCACAGTTTTGAAACATAGAGATTAGTGTTTTACTTCTACGAGGGACTAACATTCCAAAGTAGATAGATCGTTGAAATGATGTATAATGATGAGTTTAAAGACAAAAGTCTTGAAGCTGCATTAGATTGTCTTGACTATATAGCAGAGAATGCACAATATTGAGATACAATTAGGTCTTATAAGTTATTGAGTAAACCACAGTTATCTCCATCTGGTGGAGGCATGTATAACCTTAAAGAAGACCATAACCTTCAAGGTAAATTTGCATCCTTAGCCAGAAAAATTAAAGTATTAGAGTGGAAAAAGAATGACCATATAAAGTCAATTCAAAATATTTCATGTCATGTTTGCGATTTTACTGACCATTCTACGCAGAACTGTCCGACCTTACCAACTTTGAGAGAAAGTTTGTACGAATAAGTAAATGTTGTAGATAATTTCAAAAAGCTGAATCCCAATTCATACTCTCAAACTTACAACTCTGGTTGGAGAAACCACCCAAATTTTAGGTGGAAAAATGACAATTATGCTCAACATTCACAAACAGCTCATGCACGTCAGAATTTCCAAAAATCCCAAAGTTACCTGCCATAATTGTGGATTTAAGGTTTGGATTTTGTATCTAAAGCAGTTGATTTAGTTGTACGAGAGTTAATTTCAATTGTAACACTTGAACAAGGTTTGCTTACAGCTACTCGATTTTATGTGTTTTCATAGGAAACAAATTTCTTCTGTAGCAAGTCTTGACATTATTTTATTTTTAATTTTGCAAATTTTATTTTGGTATGTGTGAAATACTAACTAGGCAACCCAAGAGGGAGGGTGAATTGAAATTTTAAAAATTAAGCTAAGTAATCCACACAACAAATCAATCTAATGCCTTAATAAATTCGAAAACAATAAATTCAATGAAAGCACAATAATTTAGCAAGGGAAGAGAAAGCAAACTCAAGGATTTTTACGTGGTTCGGCAATCCCCACCTACGTCCACGCCTCCAAACACACCGGGCTTGAGGATTTCACTATTCGAGCCTTTTCAAGGCTTCAAACGTTTACAATTGACTTCAAGGTGTCAATGAACCTTTACAACAAGAGATTATCTCTCCAATCTCTTCACCCCAAGTGTTTCTTACACTTGTACACTCACAATTTGATGAGAAATGAAAAATACAACAATGAATCTCTCTTTAAGAGTGGATATACAAATTGAAGAACAAAGATGATTTAATAAATGATGAGTTACGAAATTGAAGCTCAATATATGTTGTGTGCACTTGTTTATGCTTGCTTAGATTACCAAAAATGAATTGGTTTTGAGTTTATATAGTTTGAGATCAAAAACTAGCCGCTATGCACATTTTGGTCATAACTGGCTTACCGTTTATGGACATCCGGTTAGCCGCTTAATGTTACCGTTACAGCCACAATTTTGAATTTCTGAACATCCGGTATGCCGCTTGTGAAATCCGGTTAGCCGTTTAAGTTTCAGAAACATTCTGCCCGAATCCGGTCTACCGTTTGTCAGGATCCGGTTAGCCGCTTGCTACAGTAACTGCTACAGTGAAATATTTTCTAAATTTACAGTTTGACCTCAAAACTTTATAAAACTATACTATGGCTCAAAAAGTTTTGAAAGCTTTCAAATATGTCCAATTTCAGAATTTTTAAATAATGCTTTGTCAATCCCAAAACTTTCTGAAATTATGATTTCACCCAAACTATGTGAAATTATAGAATGACCCAAAATATTTAAATAGTTTCAAATAGATCCAAATCTGAAATTTTAAAAACAATATCAAAGGTTTTAAAATACTTTCATTTTAGTCCAAAACACTTTAATTCCATAACATCATTTTTCCATTAAATATAAAACCTTCATAATTTAAAAATAATGATTTATTTAAAAAGAAAATAATTTGAGTTTAAAAGATTAATTATTCTTAATCTTGTTTGTTATCATCAAAATCAACATTATGGAAACATATACGTTAACAATGTGTATGTCAATTACCCAGGTACTGCTTAATCCTGCCAAAGAGGCCACAAAAACTACAGTTTTGATGAATATGGAATCTAGAGTATGATCCCTTCTCACCATACATAACTTTTATTGTGGTTCTTTCATATCATGGGCACAACCGCGCAAAGCCAAGCCACCGTGCGTTCGCGACGCACCAACGCAATTTGCTGCAACTCGACCGTTATTGCCGCTTACTCCACCGGCCACCGCGACATGATAAGTTCAAATTTTATTGTATATTACTATTGAATTTTTTATCCGTTACTATAGAATTTTTTATCTAATCCAAACCGAATATGTTCGAATCGGATTAGCTTTAATCATAAGTTCATGTCCTTTTTTCTAATCCAATTAACGCAAAATTCGATCGGATTCATCCAAATCTGATTTTGTGATTGAGTATATAAGAACATACATATATACATGGTTTTAATGTTAGAAAATTTGTCATGGTTTGATATGACATAATAGAGGCCCAAAAATTAATGGCTATGGACGATTATAGATTACTCCATCGTTCAGGCAAGGTTTGTTGTCTTCAGATCAATCATTCGATCTAGCATAACAGAGTAATTCATTGTCATGAATCCTGAATTTACCAGTACCAACATTGTACGCTGGTCAGTTGTCTTTTAAACCCTTATACGGTTTGTCATCTATCACTTTAATTATCCAATGTCTTCTAGTTTTAAAGACATTTTGTCTTCCAAAATTTATCTCCGACATGTTGTATTATTATTTTGAAGAAGATGACATGTCGTATTACAATAGAGGATTTCATGTTTAGACGTTAGATGACCTGTTACTCTCTTAGGTACCCCTGGAAAATGATTAGAGAACTATATCTATTATTGTAGTTTTACAAAACCTTAAGTACCCAATTGTTATTACCACGTAAACTTTCAAGGTCATGCTTGGGGCAGGACAAAGTGTAGGATTAAATTGATTATTTGGATAATATATCTAATCCAAAGTTTGGCAAACACACTTAAAGTAGATTAAGTGGACTGCATTTAAATTTAGTCCTACAATTACCTGTAACATCTTCTTTCATTTATTTATTTATATTAATATTTAATGTTAAATAATTAATTAATAGTATATTATATGTGTTAACAAAATTATTATTAAGAAACATCCCATTTATCATTTGAATATTATGTAAAACAATAACATTTGATAAATAAATAATTTTATATTTAATTATTTTAATAATATATTATTTAATAGGCAAAAAATATCATATATAAAAACATATAATTTAAATAAATTTAATTATTCTAATTAAATACTATTTAACTTCACTTGTTTTTAATTTAACATAGCCAAATCCGAGTAATCTTATATATTACCAAACATAAGGCAGCATTACGTATAATTCAGAATAATTCAATCAGTTTTATAATCAATTTAATTTAATCATACTGCCAAATACGTGCCAAATGTAGGCTTACATTCATCACTGGTTCATCACTACAACTGTCCAGCACGAAATCGTTCTCGTTTTTTGCCTTTTTCTGCTCAGTTAAACCTTTAAACCCTTCTTTATCTTCATTTAAAAACAAAAATAAAAAAATTGTTAATCAATTAATTAATTGCTTCCTTCGTAATTTTAATTGTTTTCATTCTTTATGTTTTTGCAGATAAATGGCGTATAGAGGGCGCGGACGTGGACGAGGTGGCTATGGAGGCGGCGGTGGCTTTGGCTTCGCTAAACAAGAACCTTTTAAACTTTTTCCTGTAAGTAATAAATTTTCTTTATTTATTGTTCCTTTTGAGTTATTAGCATCCTTAGTTGTTTATAATTTTAAAATTTTAAAAAATATGAATGCGTCAGTTTCTTAGTGATTAAATGCTAAAGCTAAAATTAGGCTCTTTTACTTTTCATTAAGAAAAAAAAATTATCTGAAAGCTTTTATTTTTTAAATGTAGGAGATTGAATTGCCTGCCCACAAAAATATACCAATCGAAAAGAACTTAATTCTCTGGAATTCAAGGTTGCTAAATTATTGGAAATCCTCTCCATACTTTCTTGAAGAGAATGTTGAAAAGAGTGAGTATCAACTACTTCGACATCTCTAATGTTTTATGTATTACGTATTAGTTTGTTAGTGGAAACTAGCAAGAGACAGAAAGAGAAGGATAGGTGGAAATTCAATATTTAAAGCATGGTTCATGATTTAGGCTCGTTTTAACTTGCAATGTTCTTAATATGCCAGAATGTGAATTAGTTTTTGTTTTTAGGACATCTTGTTTGTTGTATTCTATTATTATTTAAGTTGTAGCAATTTTGCCTTCTTCATGAATTTGGTGTCAGATAGCCAAAGCGTGGACATTGAAAGATATTCTGACTGGAATAAGCCGAAAGTTTCATCAAATCGTGGATCTATTAACCAATTTCTACAGCTCCGTTCTAATAATTTTCCTGCAGAACTGGTTAAAGGTAGACAAACTAAACAACTCATTGAAATATGGTAGTGGTATTTGTGAGAATGCATGTTATAATTAAGGCTTCAGACTCATCTGATGGTGAAATAAACTTTCAGATTCAAGGGAGCAGCGAAATCCAAAAAGAGTGCGATGGAATGCAGATAGAGGTTTTCTTAAATACAAGCTTTGATCACTTTTCTTTCTCAACTATAGATGATATTTATAATGGTGGCCGGTTAAAAGCCTTAGCCCCTCAATCCCAAATATATCCTAAATGAACCTCTGAATTAAAATTATTTATGCTTTGTTATTTATCAACTCTCTCTTGTAATACTTGGCTTTCAAAGGTTTAGTTAACCAATTCGGTCGTTTAAATGATAGGGTTGAGGAAGTTGGATCTCTTTGAAAAGCTTGAACAGAAGTTTGAGGTAAATTTATGGCATTGATGACTTATCTGCTTGTTTAATGTGGTAACCATTTTGCTTATGTGATGCGGTCTTATGTTTCTGCTGCAATATTTTTGAGAAAAAACTCTCTGGAAAAACTTATATTTCCTTATTTGGTATCCTCAGTTTCTCTGTGGCAGATTATTTGGTCTTTATTCTAACTCCATATTGGTGATTCTTTCTTTATCTAAAGGGCCAAGAGGATAAAGATGAAAAGGAAAAGAAAGAAGGCGAAGATGAAGATGAAGATGGTGATGAGGCGGCTGGAGAAGCTGAAGAAGAATTCAGTGATGATGGAGATTACAATCAGGTTTCACTCAAATGCTATGCTGTTATTTATTTATGGGGATTCTTACCTTAGCATCATTCTATATTGTTACTACTGTAAATGCATTCAAATTTTACTATGTTAAATTTGGGTGAGAAAGCCACGTGATGGGGGCAAATCAGTTCGTGCGCAGGCCTTCTGGTTTTCTGGATGCATCTTTCCTTTTCTCCTTTCCTTCCTTTTTCGCCTTTATTTAGTAGTAACAGCATGAAGAATGAAGTTTGCATTTGCTGTATTTTTAAGGCGCATTTTTGGCCGGAAAGCTTAGTGTCTTTGACAGATAATTTTTATCGTTTTTGCCATTGAGAAGAATGATACACTGTTGCTTGGATGGTTATTCTCTGGAGAGCATCTTACTTGTTGGTCAAGATGCCCTGTCCCAATGCTCTGTCCTAACTGGCTATAGGAGTTCTTATTAGAGAGCATAGAATAAATTTGTCCAAAAACAGATATATTTCAAGTCAATTGATGCTTGTTTTGTGATAAAAGCAACTTATTTTCACTCTTCTTGCTCATTTGTCATTTATTTGATTTTGTTTTGATAATCAATCTCTTAATAGCTGTCATGTATAAGCGTCGGTAGTCCTTATTTTGAGCTTTGCTTCAACAAGATGCTTTCTGTAGGCTTGTACATCTGCCCTTTGACCATTAATGACTTTCTGAATGCATCTGTGAAGTTTTTCTTGTAAAACAACTATTAAAGAAAACAGGAAAAGATTGATATAAAGAAATAGTTAACTGATGCTTTGTGCATTCATGCAGAACATTGACTTTGATGATGACGAAGACGATTTTAACATGGATGACGGCAATGATGGTATGCACTTTCTTTGCAATGGCATTTTGATGTTGCATTCATCTACTGTCTTGCATTCATGAATAGTAATGAGTTTTTTGGATGTTGCAGATGAAGCGACATACTAGTTCTGTTTTGCACTAAACGTTTGCACCATGTCTTGCTCTTATTGCTTGGAAGAAGTTCCACTTCTGCAGATTGAAATACCAGTTCTCTCTTGTTTTCCAATTTGGAGTAATGAGTTGATTTTACTAACGGCTTTGTAAATTTTAAGTACAAGCAATTTTTGTCAAAACTTTACGCATCGACTAAAAAGATCATGTACCAGTCAGTCTATAATAGTTACAGTCAAGCAAATTGTAATGTTGGCTTTGTATATTAACAGCTTGTATCTTCTGGCTGTGGAGGTAAATTTCGTCTCTGTCAATCTATTTAATTTGTTTAGTCGATTTTTTTTTTTAATAATTTTTTCTCTCTCATTTGTTAATGCCAAATGATATAATATTACTATCACCCGTCGAGCCTGTGGCCTGTGGGCAATACTGGCGCGGCCCAAATCATCAATAGCTTGAGTTGGGCGGGCTTGTATGAAAATCTGATCAAGTCAATGACAGCCTTGGGCGATCCGATTCATTTAGCATGTTGGGATCAAAGTAGGGAATAATTTCTTAGAATCAATAAATTGAAGTAAAATCCCCACACCACGTGTTCTGTTTCCTTTGTCACTCGTTGAATCATGTTACAACGTTTGGCTGATATTAAAAATCACACACCCGCACCTCCATCATTACTAGATTAACATAATGTATATGGAAATTTGATACGCTGTCATTCTCCAACATTTTTCCCGTTATTAGTATTTATTTATTTTTTATTTATTAAAAAAAAAAGAGAAAGAGAGAGAGCCAACAAGAGGTAGTTTGCTGTTGTTTTTGGCCAATGTTTTCATTTTGCAAAAACGGAACGAAATGCAACTCATTTGATGTGTTTAAATGGAAATACCGAATTTTTGTTTTCGAGTAGTGTTGAACATTAAAATTTAATTTCAAAATTTCATGGCATTTATTTATTTATGGAAGAGATAATATAATTAATTTACTTAAAATTTATAAAAAAATTATTAACCACTTAATAAATAGTATCTTATATACCACATCGTTTATGATGAAATTTAAAATAAAATTTTAGAATATATATCATTACTCATTAACTCACTCTAGATAAACTATCAACCAGCTTTCATTTTCATATACTATTCTTGTTGAAGAGAAATATACAATATTAATTCGTTTTTTTCTATAAACATCATATGAAAAATATCATTTCCTTTTTCTAAACAAATTATTATGAAAATGTCTCCAAAGATGTGATCGAGTAATTTTCAAAATATTTTGTTTAACTAATCACCTGAATTCAAATTTTAAAGAAGGTAAGGGGTTAAAAATGAATTTAGAATTTGCTCACCCCTTACTTTTTAAGTAAAAGAAAAAAAAAGTTATTCTAAAGACGTTATTTGAAAATCAAACTCTTCCTAAATGATTAAAAAGAAAAATTTTAGAGATATATTTCTATATTTTATGCTGTTTTTTCTTTTTGACACGGGTGGTTGATGATTTTTTATTGTAGTAAAATAACTGGAACGTTTTGAAGTAAGCAAATGACCGTGGACTTATCCGAACATTTTAGAGAACGAAAATGATAACATTTTTATTTTGTTTATAATGTTTATAGAATAAAAAACACACGAGTAGAATAATATCCGAAAATGAAAATAATTAAACCACGTTTAATAAAATGATGGGAATTTTACAGTAATAACCATTAAAATTTTGATTTTTTTCATCTTAACCCCTCAAAAATATTTCTATCAACATTAGCCATAAAACAACTTTTGAGACTAAAATACCCCTCCTTCATCTCTCCCCCAAAAAACTTGTTCTGTGGCCAAAAAGCTTGATTTTTTTTTTATAAAAAAAATCTAATCTTTTGCGGCTTGTTGCATGATTTTAAGATGGAAAATTTGTCAAGTTGTATTCTATCAGCATTATTATTATTAATGCTTTCACTTGCAAATCCATTGATATTCATTCCCCCTTCCATAATCTTCGTGCCCAAATTGCTTCTAACTTTTCTCGACTTCGACGCGGGTGAGAGATTGCTTTTCCTTTCACCTTTTTGTTTTCTTCCGTTTAGCTTCATTATTTAAAAAAAAAAAAAACCGAAACAGAACAGAAACAAAAGCTTCAGCCCGCGGCCACCGTCCAAGGCTGCCGGCTCTCGTTTTCCGTCACCGATCCGGACGCAACCACCACTAAACGGATCATAAATCGCTGGCCATCAAACCCCAAGCATCGGACACCGTTGATTAGCCACAGATCGCCGGAAAAACAACCAAAACAGCTGCGCCAACCGTGCCGTCATTCACCGGTTTCCGCCGCGATTTAGCCAGCACCACCGTAATCAATCCACTCCTCTCCACGAGCTCAACCTCTTTCGTTATTCCCCACCTCCGATCGACCAACCCATCGCCGGAATCTAAGCATCACCAAACAGTTACAACTTATCTCAAATTTCCGGCCAAAACGCCACCGTTTCCGACGAATCACAAACATCATCATGAACAACTTCAAGTTTTGGTGCGACAGGCACCCTGTCATCAAATTCATCCCCCGACTCAGATCAATAAGTTTGAAAATAACTCATGCCACGATGCCGATTAGTTTTGGTCTGTAAAGAAGGGTAATTTGGGGAGAAAGGCTTGTGTTTGGCTAATGTTGATAGAAAAAAGTTTAGAGGATTAGTTGCAAAAATAACAAAATATTTATGGTTATTTTCGTAAATTTCCCTAAAATGATTGGACATCGAGCTTATCCATAGTTGTGAAGAAGGTTTTACCCTCCCCACCCAATCAGCACAGTAAACCAAAACTCAAAAGCAAGTAAAGAATGGACAAATTAGAAACGCACTGGCGTTGCAATTGCGAGCCCAAACTTTGATAGAAGGAGTGACAGAGTGCTTGAGTTCTAAGGATAATACTTTAACAAAATTTCAATAGAAATAATAGGAGTGACCAAGCTTGATTTCTTGTGCTTTTTTGACAAACAACAGTTACAACACTACAATTTTTTTTTTAATTGTATACAAGTATCATGTTATTACAAAAATAATAAAATTGTGATTATTTAACACCGTGACTTGAGTCCACTTAAGATACATTTGAAATTGAAGTTGAGTCATTGTAATTTTAGGTCTCGTTTGGTATGTCAGATTGAATTGGATTGGATTAGATTGGATTGGATAAGATAGAATTGATTTGGATAATATTGGATTATATATAATACTATGTTGTGTTTGGTGCAATATTAGATTGGACTATAAATAATCATGTTTTATATTATAATATTACAATTTACAAGTTATTATTATTATTAATATTATTATAAACTGAAATTTTGTATTATTAATTATACAAATCAACCTCAATGACATTAATGAAATATAAATAATAATTTAAATAATTTTTATTTTGTTAAATATATATATGATATTTATATTATTTTTATTCAATAATCTATTATTTGATAAAAAATTATCTTTTTGAATATTAATTTAATAATTAATTTATAATGTAAATTTGAAATTATAAAAATAATTAATAATTAAATAAATTAAAATAAAATTTTAATTTAATGTGAAATTAATAATATTTTTAGTATAATTTATTATTTACATTATTAAAATCAATAATTTTTATTACATTGATCACATATTACTATAATTTTAATATTTATAAATTATTATGTTTAATTGAGTTATCAATACAATCCAATACTAACTAATCCCATAGCCCCCCTTGGATAATTTCCTTTACAAAATATAGATTAGTTTGTGGGCTCAGGATAACTGAATTCTAATATCCTTGATAGCACCAAACATGAGACAAGGATAAAACTTAAAAAAAGTGTCCAATCCCCACTTTTAATCTTCCAACCAAACGAGGTCTTAGAGTTACATCGATAAAGTATTTGATAAATATTAACCACAGTAACTGAAAATTTATATTGATATAATTTTTTATTTATACAATTAAAAAATTATTATATTTTAAATAATTTTATTAAAATTATTATTTAAAATTTATATTTATCATATATTATTAAGTTTATATGATTAATTTTTATTTTATAATTATAATTTTTTTTTGTAAGTTAAAATTTATAACATTTCAAACAGCATTCAGTGGGAGCCGCTCTCTGCCTTTGGTGGGCTCGACGTTTTTATTCGCGCGCTGTTAGAAAATAGGAGTTACGCAGCGTAACTTACGCAGGCGGTACCCACGTTTCCATAAACGAGAAATGGGCTGATTTTGAGAGAAAAAGAGAACTGAAAATAGAGTTACGCAGACGGTACCCACCTTTCCATAAACTCCTGTTAGAAAATAGGAGTTGCGCCAGATTCATTTTCATTCACTCTCCGCGTCGTTTACAGCTTGCTTCCTTTTAGTTTTAGGGCACGGGTAGTGGGCTGTTTGTGAGAGAAAAAGAGAATTGAAAATGGAAATGAACGGGACTCCGGCTCTTCATGGATACCTCATGCCTGCTGAGTGGGAGCCCCATTCACAGTGCTGGATGGGTTGGCCTGTACGTTATGTTCAATTCTTTCATGTTTTTTTATTTTCATCTTGCTGCGACATGGTTTCTCTTACAGCTTTGCATGTAATTTGTTACATTTTAAATTGTTATCATATGAACCAAAACGAACCCTTTTGTTGTTTATGTTTGTATTTCCTTGGTTTGCTTTATAATCATTGTTGTTATTGCTGTATTATTTTAAAGAAAATGCTTCCTAAATTGACGGTTCAACATGGTAGTATCCTTGGCTAAAATAAATCTTTAACAAATTTGGACTACTTGTGCTGTTTGTTTTGTTATAGATGTTTCTGCTTTTCTGGAATTTTGGGGTTTTTAAGAGTGTATAGCCTGTTTTGACAATTAGTATTCATATTATTAGGAACGTCCGGATAACTGGCGAGATGATGCCCTTCATGCTCAAACGGTATTTGCCAAGGTAGCAACAGCTATTTCAAAGTTTGAACCTGTGACTGTCTGTGCTAGTGCTGCTCAGGTTAGTTAAAGTTGCAGATGATGGAAGCCCTTTAATATTGTTCAAATTGAGTTAAAAATTTTCAATTCAATGCATTGTTAGTGGGAGAATGCACGGAGTCAGCTACCCGAAAATATCAGGGTAATTGAGATGAGCATGAATGATTCCTGGTTTCGAGATACTGGGCCAACGGTGAGCTTCCCTTTTGTTACTGAAGAATCTTACCTGGAGTTGGTTGTTTCAGATGGATCCTAGGTTGCTAGCTTATGTTAGCCTCTGAACCATTGTTTTTTTTTTCCATTGTAGATTGTTGTTAATAAAAGCAGCGCAAGTTCAGGTGCTCAAGCACCAAAGGTTGCTGGAATTGATTGGAATTTCAACAGTTGGGGAGGTAAGCTTTAGACAGTCCAAACTTCATGGCTATTAAGAATTATATAGTCTTTGAAATTGACATTTCACTTCCTTTCTCTAATGGGGATACCAATGGATAATCATACAAGGCCATACTTGTGCAACAACAGAAGCTAATATTTACAAATCTATTTTGAGTTTGGACCTTTTCTTATCTCTCATATCCTTTTACGAAGATCATTGGAGTCAGTTTTTCGTGTTTCCAAATTATGATAATATATCCCCAAAACTGTCCAAGTGTGGTTTAATAAAGGGTATGAATCTGCAACTAGATACCAGCTGGTGTGTCTTGTTCATATGTGTTGCTTATATCATCATCCTTAAATAAGACTGTTTGCATATCAGTACATCAGAGTAACCTGGATGAATATTCTTGCCTGTAGCTTTATCAATGTTGGAAGAACAAACACCCAATCCCACTGGTATCACATTTATAAAGAAATATTTCCTGGACTACTTACAGTTGCAGTGATTATAATCTATGTTTGATTGGATTACAGTTCTGTTCACTGAGTGCCTTCTTTAAAAGGCATTATTCTTGGAACTTTCAGGGGTTGATGATGGTTGTTACCGAGACTGGAGTCTTGACCTCCAAGTGGCAAGGAAGGTTTGTGTAACAAAAACATGTTTCAGTTTGTTGGATTTTTTTCCTCTTCTTTTCTCTTCAAGGACACTGCTAATATAGTAATGCCTGCATTTGATCCCTTTAATAATTTTTTGTTAGATTTTGAGTACGGAGAGGCTTCCTAGATTTCCACATTCTATGGTTCTTGAAGGGGGAAGCATCCATGTGGATGGAGAAGGTAAAGGCAATATATTGTTTAATTGGATTCTGGAAAGATATTGTTCTAAAGAACGGAGGTATATGCCTTTTAAAGTTTTAGAACCATTCCAATTCTTATTAAACAAGTTTAAAAGTTTTTAATATCCACATTTTCAAAAACACATGACTACTTGTTGCCTTTGGTTATGCTCGAGGATTTGCAGAGTACATTGCTCAAGGATTTGGAGAGTGCATTCTCATCAGTCCTTAGTGTACTAAAGGATAATGCATTCAATTGATATGATAAAGAAAAAAGCTGATCTCTCATAGAAAGTGCATTCTGAAATTTCCAGACAGTTGCTTCCTTATTCACTGAAATTTTTCTAAAACCCTCATGGCTCAAGCAATGAAAACATGCAATTTTTTTTTTTTTTTTTCTGGTAATTGAGAGACTACAATCATGTCTTGAAGAATATTGTATTTAGTCTTATGCTGTCTCATGTCTGTTAAAGTTCATGGAATACAGTAGGCAGAGATCCGCTGCAAGTTTATTTCTACGTCAGTTCTTTGGAGTGTTGAAGTTCTTGCAATTATAGAATTTGCTGTCACTCTGGTTTCCAAGAAAAGTGCCAAACTTCATACCTAAACAAGTTGCAAAAGGCTGTGTTGGTTCTCATCATGCTTTCATTTAGTTGAGCATTTCATTTTGCTCCTTCAGATACATGCTTAACTACAGAGGAGTGCCTCTTGAACAAAAACAGGAACCCACATTTGACCAAAGGACAAATAGAGAACGAACTTAAGGCATATCTTGGAGTCATGAAGATTATATGGTTGCCTCGTGGATTATTTGGTATGATTCATGTGTCTGCTCATTTTAGTAGCTTAAACTTCTTTTGTATTCAGATACCATTATTCTTCATAATTAGTTCATCTCTGTTTTTCTTTTAGAGTAATAATATAGTTACAAACTCTTGTACAATTTTTTTTTTTGTACAAACTGATGTGGCATGATTAAATTTGTTGGATTAAATACCTCTCGGTCCACATGATTTGTTTTTATTATTTTGTATTTTCATTCAACCAATGAGTTAATGCCAAATCAGTGTGTACAAAATAAGTTTGTACAAGAGTTTGTGGCTGTATCATTACTGTTTCTTTTATTGTCTTTTCTTGTGTCATGAATGGTCTAGTTTCTTTTGAAATTATTTTACTGTGGTGGAGTACTTCTGACTTCTTGGTTGCCAGGACAACATATTTATATTGCCTGTATATTCAGTTGAACCTATTTGTGAAAATTTCGAAGTTTACTTCTCCTAGTAAAGATAGAACTCACAATTTCTAGCTCTGTAGCAACTTCGGGATTGCCTCTGGTTAACTGGATAGTTATTGTAACTAGTACTAGTTGATTCTACATATGATGCTCTTAGAATTTGAATGCAGAATCAGGCTGAACAAATATACCTTTTAGCATCCATCACTATCAACCAACATAAAAAGGAATAGTTTCTTTACTGGGCTTTGGATAACAAAAGCTATTGCTAATAAGTTTAGAATTGCCTCTGGTTAACTGAATGGTTATTTTTGACTAGTTCTAATTGTTCTCCATGTGATTCTTTTAGGATTTGAATGCAGAATCATGCTGTAGAAAAATATCTTTTAGCATCCATCACTATCAACCGGCATAAAAAGCGTTAGTTTCTTTATTGGGCTTTGGATACAAAAGCTTTTGCTGATACTTTGCTCAAACAATCTTTCTGAACAGAAAACTAGTTCTTTCAGAAGTCGATTAGTTCCCACCTCTTTTCTGAGCTCATGTTCTGTGTTGTCAACACTCATTTCTTTGATGTACTCTAGAAATATGTAGCAGAGGTTTGTTAGACATTTTCCCTGTCACTTTTTAATGTTATTTTAAATTGAAAATATCTGCTGTGCTAATTTAACAGGTGATGATGATACTAATGGCCATATTGACAATATGTGCTGTTTTTCAAAGCCTGGTGTGGTGTTACTGTCTTGGACTGATGATAAAACAGATCCTCAGTACGAACGATCTGTGGAGGCGTTGACTATTCTCTCTGATGCTACTGATGCCAGAGGTCGGAAATTACAAATAATTAAACTTCATGTACCAGGGCCACTTTATATGACAGAAGAAGAAGCTGCTGGACTTAATCAGGCAAGCATTGTAGAATGCTACAACTTGTCATTCATGCCTCTTCATCTTTACTTACTTCTACAGACAATGGATGCTAGCTTAATATCTAAAATTTGCCCGAGTTGTTAATTATCGAAATGCACAACAGCAATTGTAACGAGGGTGGGTGAAGCAAGTGCTTGCGCTCGTTAGGTGTATCTTTTTCAATTTCAAACTTAGCGTTGTAGATAAAACACGTAATTCTCATGTTCCATCATTTGGGAATAACATGAATTTAACAGCAGAGTAGTATCATGTTATGCATTTACGTCTTGGGAACTGTATTTACGCTTTACCCTCTATTATATGTTGTTTTTGTGCAAAGAATTAAAAGTTAAATCTTCTTGGCCATTGATTTTATGCTCTTCAATGGATCTGCTACAGGATGGTGAGGCTAAACCAAGACTTGCGGGTACAAGACTTGCTGCTTCATATGTGAATTTCTACATTGCAAATGGAGGAATCATCACACCACAGTTTGGGGACAAAAAGTGGGACGGTGAAGCTGTTCGTGTCCTGTCTCAAGCCTTTCCTAAGTATGAAGTAAGCAACTAACTCCATTGAATATATATCACTTCTACGATCTTTGTATGTCATAAGATCTTTGTATCTCATTTTCAAACACTTTGCTCTCATATCATTTCTATTGAAAGGAACTTATCTATTGGCTGTTGGGTTCAGGTGGTAGGAATTGAAAGAGCAAGGGAAATTGTTTTGGGAGGTGGAAATATACATTGCATTACTCAACAACAACCAGCCATTCCAACAAATGCTGCGAAGCTAGACTGATTAGATACTGAAATTATAACTGTGAACTCGGAGGCAGCAGCGTTGATCTCCAGATTGAGCATGTGTGTTTTTAAGAGTTTTAAGAGGACATAATTTAAGCATTTGACAGTTAGTAGCTCTGTGGGAATCCTGATGATTGATTGGCAAACACTGTCTTGAATAACATATGATAAAGCTTAAGCAAAATCAAAGGAAAACTAATTTTAACCTCTTGTTCCCGTTTATCCTAAGCAGGTAGCACATTCCATTATAGTTTATCTTTGCAGGGCGTTTACAAAATCTCTATTTGGATCTGTATTTGGCTAATCAATAACGAAGAATTTTCATTTTAGGCAAATTTTTCTTGAGACTCCTTTTATTTTTTAAGACTATCCATGATCGTACGTGTGGGCCACCTTGCCACGTGTGTCGTACATCGGTTTTAAAACACAGCATATTTTGATGAGTCCACTCCATCTGCACAAACAAAGGGGTGCATGCTTGAAAAACTAAAAGTGGCAAAAGCTAATAAGCAACGTGTTCGATTCCCACGAGGCCACGACCCAAACTTGCAAGTAAGCCAGCGAGCGACCGTCGAGCGAGAAAGAACTTAAATAAAATAAAATAAAAAAAACATACAGAATCTCGTAACTCGTTGACATGAAGTAACTTGTTCACCATTCAGGGGAAAAAAAAAAAATAATAAAACAGAAGTAACTTATTTCCTCTCAACGAATCTGAGATACACAATGAGAAATTGAAAGTTATTTTATATCTTTTTCTCGTCGTTTTGTAAAAGAAAAATAGAGAGAGATGGGGTGTTCGCTTTCGGGGCTGAACGCGCTGTACGACTCCGTAAACGGAGGAGGAGACGTGTGGATCAACGAGAACCGGTACAGGATCTTGAGGCAGCTCGGTGAGGGTGGCTTCGCCTACGTGTATTTGGTCAAGGAGACGGTCACCACCGACGCCTCTGCTGCCTCCGGTGGCCTCGCTAATAAAGTCAAAGATCCTTCTCATCTCTCCGGTTCGTCCTCCATACTCTTTCAAATCTTATTTTCTGAAATTTCAATTTCTTAAAGCTACGTTCTTTTGGATCTGTACTCATTAGCTTGAATGTGAGAGGATTCTGCCGCGGATTGTGTATAATTTGAGTGAATTTTGACTGATTTGTTGTAATTATGTAATTTAGAATGAAGTGCACTTCATTTAATAACAAGATATGAATCATAACTTCTTAGAGTTTGATTTTCTAAGAATCTCGAGAAATTAGATATGCGCAATTGTCTTTTGTAAGTTGGAGTTTTATTTATTTAAGATTCGTAGCTGTTGAATGAAAATGAAAGTGAAAGGAAAAGTGATCTGAATCTCTGGAAGTGTACCTATTCATTTTATCAATGAAAGTTTATTTAGAATCTGCAAGGTGTGAAATTGACATTGATAACTTATCGTGCAGATGATGGAACTTATGCAATGAAGAAAGTTCTCATTCAGAACAATGAACAGCTTGAGATGGTCAGGGAGGAGATTCGTGTTTCGTCGTTATTTAGTCATCGTAATCTGCTTCCGCTACTTGATCATGCCATCATTGCTGTTAAGGTACTTTACAAGTAATTGCTTTCCACATTCTTCAAGCAGAATTTAGGTAATAAAGCACTCATTCAACTGATATTAACCTGTTGCGTTTGATGTAAATGCTATGGAATCTCATGGGTCTGAAGCATGCAAATTACCTACATATAGAATTATTTTTGGTGCTTGATGTTGCCTTTGCATGCCGGTGGCTGGTGTTGAAAGGTACAAAATAAGACATATGTTACATTTGCATTATTTCCTTCGTGTTTGTAATGATATAGGACACTGCAGATTAGACAAACGCACGTCTAATTCATTTAGCCCCCACATATCCTTCCAAAGTTTTCATGGCATTGGACCAAATTTGGAGCTGAAACTGATGACTTTCCTTGAAGACAAATTTAGTTTCTAAAATATCAGTATTTCTTTTCTGTAAAGCAAGCCCACCGCAGAAGGATTTATACAGCTTATGCTGTAATTAAAGGGAACTTCCTGCCTGGTCAAAAGTTTCTCTTTACCTTATTGTCTCATCTTATTTATAATATTGGGATAAATTCAGACTGTTAATGTTGCCAATGCTAACAATGGTTGATTACAGATGGTGTTATGTGCCTTGATGAGCTGGAAATTTTCTTCTACTTGTATGATTTCATTGTTCTCCCTGTGAAGGTCATATGTTTAGTTTATAAGATTGATTTAATTTTATCGGTTAGGCCAACCAAGAAGGATCATGGAAACATGAAGCTTATTTGTTATTTCCAGTCCATCTGGATGGAACTTTACTGGACCATGCCAAAGTGATGCAAACTAAAAAGGAATTCTTTTCTACCTCAGATGTTCTTCAAATTTTCTACCAGGTGAATAGCAATGCCATATTTTAGCTCCTTTTGCAATACAAAATTCTACTAAAAAAGTGGCTTTTCTTGTAATTTCTACATCGCGCCAGATAAGAGAATTAGGTGATGCTTCCTAGATGTAAATATGGCTCTTCTTGCATTCTACAAAGCTTTGGAACTTATATATGACTAAGAAACAATGCTGCCACAGATTTGTGCAGGACTCAAACATATGCACAGTCTTGAGCCTCCATATGCCCATAATGATGTCAAACCTGGTAATATTCTTATTACCTGCAGAAAAGGGCAACCACCACTTGCAATATTGATGGATTTTGGGAGTGCTCGGCCTGCACGAAAGCAAATTCGCTCTCGGTCAGAGGCGTTACAGTTGCAGGTGCTTATTGTTCTTTTCATTTTTCTTAATAGTCATTGCTTATTCTGAAATCTAGATATTGTTCTAATTATTCTTGTTTAATGTTTTTCTGTTTTAATTGACTTGTACATATAAGCTCATTCTTCCGTTTGATTTCAACTCATTGCATCCCCCACCATGCTCATGATTGGGGTTTTGGTGGTTTTTCTTGCAGGAATGGGCTGCTGAGATTGTTCTGCACCTTTCCGAGCTCCTGAGCTGTGGGACTGTCCGAGTCATACAGATATTGATGAGAGAACTGATGTTTGGTCTCTGGGATGCACATTATATGCAATAATGTGAGGACTGATCCATCTCTTTTGCAGTGATTATTCTTGTTTTGACATTGAGAAACTGTTTAGCTGGACATTCTGTCGCATTGGTGTGTGAAGATATCAAGTTCTATGCTTTCATTTCTATTTGTTAGTAAAATTTTATTGCATGTATAGAAAACTTTAAGTATGAGTCCTATCAAATGTAATGCAAAAACATCTATAGACATGCGTCCACACATTGTGAGAAGTTTCATGCATGAAAGTGTCCTAACTCAAAAATATTGAATTGCACATTATGTTATTTATGGTTATACAAATCAAAGAAAGTCCTAGAATAATTTGCAGGAAACTCTAGGACATGAAGCTATATGGACTTGTTTTTCATTATTCTTGAATTGAGATTATACTGTTTTTGTTTATGAGTTCTGACTCATGTACTTGGATTTTTACTTTATTGGTTTTGTTTTAGAGTTTTAACTCTTTCAAATCTAGTTATTAGCTTACGACTTGATAAATGTACATATTATTGCTTTTCAATGTTTAGCAAGATTAAAATACCTCAGACGTAAACTGTATTAGTCTATGCTACTCAACTCTTGAGCATTTGCTTTTTGTTGATTTATTCTTACTCTCTGTCATATACATGATTAATTGGGGTATTCATGGCTATTTGATCCGTAAACTTTGTATTCTTGTTTCTCTGTCATTCTAGCATTTCTCCTGTTTTATTTAAGTTGGATCTGTTTGATGTCCATAATTGTAGTCATTGTATTAGTTATTCCTGTTGCTTGTGGCTGATATTGTCTTTCCAGGTATGGAGTATCTCCATTTGAGTATGCACTTGGAGAATCTGGAGGAAGCCTACAATTGGCCATTTTAAATGCACAGATAAAATGGCCAGCTGGACCTAATCCACCATATCCAGATGCTCTCCACCAATTTGTGAGATGGATGCTTCAGCCCCAGCCTGCTGTTCGCCCCCGCATTGACGATATCGTAATTCATGTTGACAAGTTGATCTCAAAGTTTTCTCAGTTATACACAGGTTGACTAAGCAGATTTGAGTTGTAAACAATCATCCTGCAACATATATTATAGTTAGAAGTGGAAATGGAAGTGAAAGCAATAGATTTTCCTTGTTAGATGTTGCTGAGATGCTTGCTTTTGAAGTAGTTTCAGCAGTTGTGCTTTGGATTTGGTGGTTAAGTGTATCGTTCAGTGGCAACCATTTTTAATTTTTGTCATCTATAATTTTTTGAAGTTTAGATGTTTCCTTGCATACAAAGATTCAGTTGTGTAATAAAACCACTATAATTTATGATATGTTCACTTGATTTTTGTTTACAGGGCCTTGAATAATTTGCAATACGTTAGTTCATGTTTATGAGAGCTTCTTAAAGTATAGTGTTGAGCCGAGCATGCTTGTTAACAACCCAAGATATAAAATTTCTTTGCCTACATGTTGCTGCACTTGGTAAGTGCTATTTTTCAAATGAAAAACAGTGTTATTAGAAGCACAGGGATTTTGGAGGTGTGATATGGAAGCAACGATCCTCGTATGCCAGCGGGTTTTTACCCTGTGCTCCACGAGCTGGAAATAACGCGGCAGCAAGGGGTTGGCAAAAAGAAAGCCCGTAACTGTCGGGCTGTGTTTAGAATCCCCGAACTCTTTTATGAATTGAGATGGACTTTTAATAATAACAGGGAAGCTGCCCATGTGCAGCAGATACTTTAAAAATAAAAAATTGAAAAAAAGAACTACAATTTTAATAGCCAGCTTTATAAGATCGGGCTAATTTACGTTATTCAATAGACAATAATATTTGTTTGGTTGGGTTAAAGACTTTATTTTGCCCTAACCCACGCCGCCCCTCGGCGTCTGGAAGAAACCAAAGCAAGCTATAACCACAAATACTTTCTTTTGTACCATCGTATCCTCTAGCTTTAATATCACATATGATTGCCACCAGATTCTATCGAAAGCTTCGGTAGTCTTACGAGTTCGAAAATGTTGGCGGCATCAGCTTTTACAATCCCGGAGGCCTTCGTGCAAGCGCTTGAGCTGCTTGTGTGCCAACTATTTGTTGAAATGCCGAAAGGACATTGAGGACTCGCCACAGGTTAGTTCACATGATTTATCTTTTATCTTTTGGCAGATTCATTAAGTTTATAAATCCGCCGACGGCTTTTCAGCACAGTGTTGTATATCCTTAAAATAGGGGAAGATATTGAAACGTATTTTGAGCAATGGGTGATTGGTGTGAACAACATCTTTGATGAGTGGGGAATAGGAGGCGTGGGCAAGAATACACAAGTAGAGGAAAATACTCTTTATTTAGTTAGTTTTTCAATAAACATCCCTAGAGTTATAAATGAAAAAGATTCAAGGAGAAATCGCAAATAAATTAGTGTCGATATTTTTTTCCCAAGAATGAATGTAAATGATTGAAGAAAGATAAGAATATTTTTATGAATTCTTAGATCTAAGAGTCATATACGAGGGATGTATGTAAAGTTGACTGTCAAAAATTAAAATGAAATTGATAAGAAAGATGGATTCGCAACAAGAAGCAACCTAATAAGTAGTTTGGTGTTTCATTTCCAAGAAAGAATGCAGATCAAACAAATGAGAACGGAAGTCTTGGTTTCACATTACTATGTAGTGATAGGAGAGTCTACTTTGACCGGCTTTAAGCCAATTCTTTATAGATTTGACTGAGGATGGAATTTGAGTCGTATATGCTCATAAAGAGGAATGTGAAGGAGGAAGTATCATTGAAGTTGGTGAGACTCAACTGGTGAAGGTTTTGCATATGTAGTTTGTTCCTAAGAGATTTTATATCTTAGGAATGCTCCAAGAATTCAATTTAGGGTCCACACAGGCATCATGCTTGTTGCTATAGATCATCATCCACCACTTATGATATCTAATCGAGAAATCTTAGCTGTTCATTTTTAGATCAACGTAGGGTGAGAGAATAAAGAAAATGAAGCAGCAGCTTTGGTGCCTATTTGAGAAGATGACAGGGTTATACTTGTGAAACTACGGCATGGGTTTGGGTTTATTTCAAGGCATCAATAAGATGATGGAAGAAGCGTAAGCTCAACTATACACAGACGAAAAACTTCTTGTATGGTTACTTAACAGTATTACTGCTAATGATGATCATTTTTCTAAGCATGAGGTGGTACGTGATGTCGCCATAATGGCGAGAAATGAGCATGTAGATCAATTTCACTGTGTATGTAGTAATAATGTTGGAGGTCTGAATCTTTGATTGTAACTGTCCATCGTATACAGAGTATTTCAGTCTAGCGTTCATTGATGATATCTTTTATTTCCTAATGTCGGTTTCAAAATAAAACCTGAATTCCACGCAAAAATAAACCCTAGAGATTCCACTGCAAACAAACATGAATGAATTTTTTATTTTTTATTTTTAATTAAATCATGAGACGAGTTTGCAAATTTAATCGATTCCGCTACTGACTGTAAGTCTCATCCGAATGCAAATGATACTTCATTCTTGAAGAAACGGGCACGATAAAATCTATTCCCAGGGGATAAACAAAGTAACAAATTGTTTTAGAACTTTAGCCATCAATACACCTTAAATAGATAAATTTTAGAATATGTTAGAGATATTATATCAGTTATACAAATAAGTAAATTATATTATAATGTGTATGTATTTATTCTAATAAATTATTATGTAAGGGATGATTATATTAATTTTAAATATGCATGTCATACATACATTTTATTAGTTGTATTTACTCCTGTATTTCAAAATTTATCCTTTAAGCATTGCATCAAATCAAGTTGCGATACAGAAGGAAGCACATTAAAATCAACACCAAAAACAACAAATGCGCAAAAAGAGCCATTGCAGGTGTAAGTATAGGTGTGCTTATGTAAAATGTCTCTTTAATTAAAAGCAGATTTGAAAATGACAATTAAGTGCTTCAATAAAAAAACAGTTTAGATGGCATCAAAGCCATTTTCCAACTTCACTCTACATTTTAAGCAAGGGATTAAATTTTTTGGATTTTTATTTTTTAATTATTAAATAAAAATCAAAATTAAAAAAGAAAAACCAAGTAAAAATTAAAAAATTTAGTCAAGGTGGCCAGGTGGGTTCGCTGGCACTCATGTTGACTTCGGTTTAGATTTAATTTTTTTTTCCTTTTGAGGAAATACTAGAAAAACCATTTCCAAACAACATTCTCAACTAATTCATATGATTGTACTCGTAAACCTTCTAACAATGTACTATGATCAGACTATTTTATATAAAATTAATTATAAGATTATGGTGAAACTATTTACACTTTAAAATATACTTCAAACACTCTTAATTGAATAAAATTTTATGTTACCAAAATGTCCATTATGAATTCAGACATTATTTATGTATTATATTATAGTTCTCATATTGTTGTTATGCAACTATCAATTAATTAATTGATTTTTTAAAAGTAAATTTATATCCTTTAGATCACATTTGAACCTCACTCAAACCAATTTTGCCCAAACCTCTATCTTTGAAAATTAAAAGACAAAAAAATAAAAATCAAGTTGCATTAAACTTTTCGTAACTCAAATTAAATAAATTTAATTTATCTCACTTAGAATGAAAATCTTCAGTATCTCAAAATTATCAAAATATCAACTTACCTCCATTCTTTTATTCATAAGACAAAAATATTCTCAATTTTCCAAATGTTTTGAATAAAAAATGTGAATAAATTGTTATTTTCATAATTTTAACAATGAATTAAAATTTGTCATTTTAATTATTCGGTTGGCTGGGTTGGCGGTTATTCCTAACCCTAACCTTAACTGCTGGCAACAAGAAGAAACTAAAACAAACAATAACCTCACGTAGGTGGCGTTTGTTTTTTAACTTAATGACTTAAATTGACTTAACTTAATTAATTAAGTTAATTAGAGGTGTTTGTTTTTATAACTTAATGAGACTTTTTAGATAATTTTGACTTAATAAAATAAGCCAATTTTTTTGACTTTTTACTTAATAGAGACATCTAAATTAAGTCATTACTTTTTAATGTCAAAAATATCCATACTTTATGATTTATTTTTCATGTATATCCCAAAACTTAACCATAAATATTTACCCCACATAATAATCTAATCATTATTTTTTTAATCGTCATGAAATCCCTCCTCACTTTGGTATCAACTCCTCAAGTATTGAAGATCAAAATTACAGGTGACAACTTCGAGATGAAATGACAAATCAACTGTTTCAAGCATCTTATTAGTTTTTTTTTTCTTATATTATATACGATAAAATTTGAAATTTATGATATTTTATATATTAAAATTCCAAAATCATTATATATTCACTTGAATATAGTTTTACTTATAAATGTAAAAATATTGTGGTATTTAATATATTATTTATTTGACATTCAAATTTAATAAGGATACAAATGTAAAAGTACATATTTTCAGTTTTTTAAGTTTAAAAAAACAAACAACTTAATAATTATTTTTCGTGATTCAGACGAAAAAAAAAACATATTATTCAGATTCAGACATTTAGATCTATTCAGAATTCAGACTAATTCATGTCTATTTAGATTTCAGACAAAAAAACAAACGCCACCGTACTCTCTCCTGCACCAACAGATCGTCAAGTTTATTACCACATGTGACCGCCGCCAGATTATCGAATAATCATCATTAAAGCTACCACTGAGAGCTTCAGGGTTCTTACAGGTTTGAAAAATGATGGCAGCATTAACATTATCAACTATTTGTTTAAATGCCCAAAAGACATCCAGGATACGCCACAGGTTGATTCACATGATTTTTTTTTTAATCTTCTAGCAGATTTGATAAGGTCATCAAGTTCGCAGACTTTGGCTTGTTGGCATGCTAAAAAAAGGGGAAGATATTGAAACGAATGTTGAGCAGTGGCTTGATTAGTGGGAACATCACTAGTGAGTGGGTAATGGGAGGCGTGGGCAAGATGATCCTAGAAAAAGAACCTGAAGTAGGACATTTACAAGTAAAATTTTTCGTGTATCCGGAGATCAGTCTATGTTTGCAAGGTATATTTCATTTTAAACTATATTTCCATACCGGATACTATATTTAGTTTTTACTATTTTTGAGGATTTCGTTAAGAGATGATCACAAAGGTTCTAAATGTTTTCAAGAATTTGTTAAGAAATGATCATAAAAGATGTAAAGTAATATAATATTTTGTCGAAGAAGATGGATTCTCAACAAAATTTTGTAATGTATTGTCAAAGGAAGATGAATTCTCAACAAAATTTATCAGTTGAAGGAAGTAGCATGGTGCTTGTTTAAGGCAGTTGATCATATCTGAAGTGTAGCGAAGTTAAATCCGTAGTAATTGATGGGGCAAAACTTAGCTTAGCATGATAATAAAAGGGGGAAATTGTGTGGGATATACCCCATTCCCTCCAAAATACCCAATATATGACTCAAATTATAATACTTTTTAATTTTACACATATGTATTTAAAATAATCAGAGAAAACACAAAAATAACCTCAATTAAATCCTAACAGAACTAGACTCATATCCTAAAGTGAAGCAAAGTCAAGCAAGATCAAAAACTAAAAAAGAAAGAAAAACTCTGTGAACAAAAGCAAGACAACTTGCGACAATGATCACCACTTCTGCTGTCACCACCGCCTTGTCAGTCTCACCACAACCTCGTCTTGGATCTATCATTGGTTACTAGGTAAGTTATAGTTGATATTCTTCTTTCTGCTTCAAATATTTAATGAAAAATTTTAGGGTTTTTGCTAAAAATAATAAGAAGACTAATTGGTGATTTTAATAAAATTATTAGTTTTTATTGATGTTGAAAATAGATAAATGATTTTTTTTTAACCTAAAATGAATTGGGTATACTTGCTAGGACTTTTTATATTTGAAGTCGAAAGGTGGTTATTCGAGTTCAAACTCATTGATTCCAATCATTAGAGATGGTACTAGTGTATTGAGATGGCCTTTGAGGTCTGCACGGTACCTGCTTCTTGAGCAGGAAAGATGGTGATGGCAAGGGTAATATGATGATGATTAGGCTAGATTAAAAAACTATGATGGCATTTTAGGGAGTGAGCACAACCATGGCTAGTGGTGTATCGACTTTGATTGCAATGCCACTTGATACAATTAAAACTGGGTTGCAGGTTTTGGATGGGGATAAGAATGGAAAGCAGGGATCGACTGTTGGGCAAACAATGAAGAATTTGGTTAAAGAAGATCGTTGGATGGCTTATTATGAACCTCCACCAATAATCCAGAGGTTTTGATATGAATAAAGAGAATAGAGTAGGCTGAAACAATTATTTTTCCCCTTACTTTTTAGTAGTTAATTCTTTTCAGTGTCCTAGTTAAGCAAGAGTGGGGCAAGTTGTTGTTGATTTAAAAACTTGTGTTATTTATTTGATCAAAACTACGAGTAAACAACATAAAATAGATTTATTTTTGTCTTGAAGAAACAAAGTTGTTATGTAGTTTAGAATTCGAATCAATCTCATTAGTTTATGAACCTATTTAACCTCTAGCTAAAACCTTTTTTTTCCTTGATAATGCAGGTTCTATACCACATTCTAAAAATATCGTGACATTCGATGATAATGCAAATAACGATGATCAAAAGGCGCTTTTAGAGAAAGTGTCTAATATGTCATCATTGAGGGCGCTTTCACTTATAAAGGAATATCTCACGATGCAACAATATGAAATGTTTAAGGAAACATGCTTTGGTCATTTCGTGTACCTTCAAGATCTACAATTCTTCGTCAAATTGTTCAAGCATTATTATTATGGTACGTAAGATCAACTGATAAGGCAATCTACTTAAAAATAGGACAAAAAGAGTGCAAATTTTCTATGCTAGAGTTTGCCTTGATAACGAGACTGAAATGCCACAAAGAACATGATTTTTTTGGTGCATAGGAAAGATAATGGTGATATTGTATATGATGTGTTCATGAGGGTTAATCGTGACTTTTCACAAATGCAATTGCAAAAAGCTTTTTCAACAGCCTAGTCCAATGATGATATCTCAATTGAAAAGTTTACCATAATATATTTCTTGGAGTCTGTACTGCTGTGAAAGAAGCATAAAAATAAAATTAACGACCTCTATATTCGTCTATTAATTAATTTTAAGGAATTTAATAGTTCTCCTTCGGGTCATTGGTCATTCAAGACAACAATGTTGAGTTTGAAGAACACAATTAAAAGGAGAAGCAAAAGATCTGGTTCATTGGATCCAAGTGCGGAAGAGAAATATAGTTTTTATGGTTTCCTATTTGCCTTTCAGGTGAGGATGCTTATTTAATTTTTTTTTTATGATAAATATATGAATTTCGTTTGATATTGATATAGTCTTATAACATTATAGTTGTGGACATATGAGATCATTGCTGAATTCAACAAAAAACTTTACAATCGAACAAGGTGATTTGAAGGTTCCAAGAATTCTTAAATGGTTTTGTAAGAATAAGATTCTGGTTGATGTAATAAGTAAATCCTTGAAAGAGAAAGACACCATAAGTATTTCACGTTTATTTAGTTTAAAGTATTATTATAAGTTATTTTGTTTAAAACATGAGTACTTTGTTGGTGTAACTTTATTGACATCTATATTATATAGCTTACGGTAGTGACGATTTTGCATGCCACTAGAAGCAATTAAAGTAATGAGATTGCACAACCGTACATACAATAGTTCTTAGCTTCGAAAATGGAGTGGAAGTAAGAGTTTGGCGAAACCTATATTGTGAGTGGGGATAAGTCTAACAACGAACATATGTTGTTACATACGATCGGCACGCAACTGTTACTGATGATAAGCATGACTTTTTCCTATGTCACTTAATGCATCTGCTTTTTAGAGGACCACAACACTATAAAAAAAAGAAGCAAAACTATAAGTCAATTGATTTCTTTGAAGGCAATTTTAGATTTTGACTTATCAAAGTAACTTAGCAGTATATCTTAAAACATGGTCATAGGTCACTCCGCCTTATCATATCTCCATAAGTGATCATGTTGCTCCAACATTTTAGAAAATTAATGATAGGTTAAGCAAGATTGAAAAAAAAGGTGCAAAAAATTGATATTTAAGAAGAAAAGCTTGATAAGATTACAAAAGACGTATAGAGAATGACGAAATTACTCAAGGAGTTTGTAGTACCTTTGATGTAGGGAAATATAGTCTCACTGATCAGGTTTACAAAATTTAATTAAGCTAAAAAGAATTGTCATGATTTTATTTTTATAATTTTTACGTATACAGTCACCATCACGGTGATGCTCTTACCTTCGTGGTTTCTGACATAGATTAAGATAAAATTGATGTTCAGGATCATAATATTAAATTCATTTGATTTAAATTCATTTGACAACAGTTGTATAGTGAATTTATAAATTTTGTTGTACTTATTTGTAATCATGTATATGAAGCTCCTACCTCAATGGCTTTTAACTAAGATAGAGATACAATTAATGTTCAAGTTTATAATATTAAATTCAATTGATGTAAATTCATTTGACAACAATTGTGTAGGGAATTCTAAATTTTGTTGTATTTATCTGTAATATAGCCACCTGTACATGATGCTCTTACCTTAGTACTTGATGTAATTAACATTATTGATGAACTTTCCATTGAGTCTCACTTTAGAAAAGGATGCAAAAAAAAAAAAAAGTATATGTTAGAACACTTACACTGGCCTTCATAAGAAGTCACGAAAGAATGTAGTATCTAAATCAAATGGTCCAAAAAATTTTGATGATTGGATGCATGATGACAAAATGGAGCCATATGTTCTTTTACTCTTCCACTTTAAGTGTTAATTACATTTATTCATGTTGTTATGTAATAACACATTTGTTACTTCCTATGCGTAGTTTAATTATGAGGTGGCCTATTTACAATACAGATAAACACTTCTTCCACCGATTATACAAACCAAGAGCATGGATATCTAGCACAATAATAATTTTTGTTAAGTATTTTAATGAATTTGTTAAATAATGCATATAATAACAGTTGGTTTATTATCCTCTAGCACTTGGATTCTTTTTTAATGCCCTGTGACACACTTTGATCAACTCATCTTTTGATATGCATCAACGAGCCATAATGGACACTATATCAAGTAAGTTTTTTTATTACATTTATAAACATGTAGGAAAATATAAAATTTATAAGACACTTATACTTTTGTTTTATATAATGTTGGTAAAAGTCGTAGCATTTATATTCAGTTTATGTGATCAGCCCTGAAAAAGTTTAGATAAATAATGCTACGAACTATATTGTTGATTATGCTAAGGGTGAAAAAAATCAAATGTGTTGTTTATTGGAAATATGTTTCCAAAGTAAGTAGCCTATATTTTTTGATTTGTTGACTGCAATTTTTTTTTTTTCATTTAATGGTGTTCATCTTAAGTAAGAACATTGAGGACTGGGAGAATTTAACCTTCTACAGCAGACAATTTTTGCGTATAACTTGATGTTATATTATATGAATGTTACTACATTTGAGAATGAGTTCTTTCCATTTGTAGTTATGACATCACTGATTCAAGGTAAGATATCATGGTATGATTCACGTTCTGACGATAATTATCTAACTCGTTAGTGGAAAGCCATGCGAGCTTTAGACACCCCACAACAAAAGAACATGTAAAAAATATTGTCTTCGTTCCTTATATTGTATTTTGAGTTATGCGATGTCAAACTAACTATAACTTTCTTTCTACCTCTTGTAGCAATGATTGTAGGGTGTTTGTTATGCATTACTTGGATGCGCTTGTAAATGGTCAAATCATTCCAAGTGACATTCCACACAAGCAGCCATTAATGGATACCAGAAACAAGTTTCTACATGGTTGTTTACTAAGAAGAAGTTGATAGACGAATGCGATTGATAATGATAAAAAGTTAATTGTTTTGTTTTGGATAACAATGAGTTAGCTTTGTATTAATAGTGGTCTAGCTTTTGTGATAGTGTCAATTAAAACCTTAAGAAGGTTACAACGTTCTGTATGGTCATTGAACTTATGATCATCGAACTGACTTCCAGGATTATGGATGTGCAAATTTATTAAGTTAAATTTTTTGGTTTTTTTGTTTGTTTAGTTAGCATTAAGTACTCTGAGAAATTCTGCACTTTTTTAATTAAGTCCGATAAGGAGTCTAGTATACTCAACTTTGACTGAACATGCCTAATATTAAACAAAAATTCTCAGCTTTTTAAATCATAGTCAAGTAACTAGTCGAGAATACTCGACTTCAGTTGAACCATGGCCAATGTTCAGCAAAAATTCTCCTCTTGCCGAAGTTAGATAAATAACTGAGAATACTCAACTTCATTCATTTAAGTTGGGGAAATAATGGAGAGTACTCGTCTTCAATGTAATTTTGCTCAAGTATTCATTCAATAAAATTTTTTTTCTTTCATCTAAGTGGGATAAATAGTCGACTTAAACTAAATCATGCCCAATACTCAACTTCCTCTCATCAAAGTCGGATAAATAGTCGAGAATATTTGATTTCTTTCATCGAAGTTAGGGTGGGCAAAAAAACCCACACATGAGGGCCTAGACAAGGGCTCAAGAAAAAAAGCCTGGACCAGGCCCAGACCCACTATTTTTTGAAAAAAATAAATTTATAAATTAGAATAATATAATTAAAATTGAAAAGTAACTTAAAAATAAAAAAGAAAAACTTAAATTCTTAATTTATAAATCAATGATGATTTAAAAAAGATAAAATTATGATACTAAACTCTCTTTTTGTGTTGATTAATTAAAAGACTATTTCAATTAGAGAATCTAGTAATAAAGAAAATTAAATTTATAAGCTTTCGTTTGCTTTATTTATTATTTTGCTTTGAAATATTCATTTTCTTTAATTTATCCATGATTATAATAACTTTTTTGATTATTAATTTATTTCAAATTTACAATAATTTTAAAAATAAATAAAGATCGAGCCCGACCCAGGCCTTCATTTCAAGCCCAGGCCCAAGCCCACTTTTTGCCATCCCTAATCGAAGTTAGGTAAATAGTAGAGAATACTCAATTTCAATGTAAACTTGCCCAATATTCATTCAGCAAAATTTTTCGACTTTGTCATGTAAGTCAAGTAAGGAGTTCAGGACTCTCAACTTAAATGAAACCTGCCTCAAGTATCAATTCAGCAGAAATTCTCGATTTTTGCATGGTGGTTGGGTAACTAATCGAGAACACTAGACCTAAATTGAAATGAAAAATTCTTCTTTAATTAAGTTGGGTAAAAAGTTGAGTATACTCATATTTTAATTTTATCAGTTTGTAATCATCTATCAAGATATGTAATAACCATAAAAAAAGTATCTACAACATCCAACAAACATTAAATAAAATTCCATCTCATAACAAATAGCAAATTCATCCTTATACAATTTCAGTATGGAAATCCTTATATAATGATTCCGGATAGTCTAGAGATGACAAGAAAATTCATATTCGGCCTGCATACACAAAGATACGAAAGATCTGGATCTAGAAAAATCTAGATTCATATATTAAAAAGTGTGGATCCGAAGCCTAAAATCTAAGATCCTCGCGAATCCAGATCTGGATTTGAATGCAAGTGCATTCGGAAATCTAGATCCACATTATTTATTATTAAATTATTTATTTAATATGTATAAGCATAATTAACTCTATAATCTTCATTGACTTTGAAAAATTTATTAAGAAACTAAAAAAGTAATAATAATAATTAGAGAATATTGTAATAGTCGGTTTACCTTAGATTTTTTTTTATTTTTTATGTTTGATTTATATTGTGAAACTTTATTTATAAATTTATGGTGCTGTTGTATGTTATTTATGTTGAATTGTTGATTGTTGAATTATAATTAGATTTTATTTCATATTGTTAGGTAAATTGTTAAATTTAAAATTTTATTTGAATTTATTACTATGCGAATCCAGATATCCAGAAAATTTGCCCACAATCCTTGTGGATATTATTTGCATCTAGATTTGCATTTTTTTTCCTAATCTGAATGCGGATCCGGATATCAAAACTTCAATGAGGATTCGGATTCGGATTTTGTCATCCCTAGGATAATCCTTCAGTTGCTCCAAGCACTTAAGCCTTGATGCAAAAATTCCATTATGTCACCCTTTAAAAACGACATACTATGTACAATCCTCCATCAAACCTTGCATGGACACAATGTTAAATTCAGTACATGTTTAAACAACTTCAAGGAAATAAATAAATAATAAATTAATGGCAAAACATAAATGAATACAAAGAATTAATTCACTTGCACTGCATATAAATTTGAAACAACAGGTCACTCTCATGTAGCCACATTAGCGTAATGAATTTGAGTCGATTGTGTCCATGACCACCACACCGAGTGCATTTATAAGGCAACTTTTCCTCACCCTTCGATGGTATTCTATTATTCTTTGTATGCCCACTTGACCGCTTTTCTAGACGAGGATATTTTGCGGGCACATATATCACCAGAAACAACCTGTCCCTCTTGAGGACCAATAAGATAAATGGTCTCAGAATATGCTAACACCTACGTATCACTTGAATAATAATAGGAGCAATAATCATAGACTGAAAAACCCTTAAGTCTGCACACTGCTACAACATGTACACATGGTAATTATTCGAGTTAGAATTCTCGACAAATGCAAGTTTTTTCTAACATATGCACATGCCCTCATCAATATCACCATCTTTGACAATAAACTAATACATATTTCTCTATCTCCCACTACTTTATCTACCCATGTTGTCAGTAGACTATTTGTAGCCACTGTCTTTTCTCGGTGGTTACAAAACCACTTTCAGAGTTTGTCAATTATCTCATTTATTAGTTTATGAATAGGTAACAATTGATCAGATTTTAGAATCTCATTCATGTATTCAGCAATGTTAGTATTGATAATACTATAATGTCGCTCGTCGAAGAGTGAATGTGCCTACTTGTCAATCTCCACTTCCTCGAGATACTTTTCAACTGCCTCGCTAAGCTTATATATCTCATACATATAATATGAGAAGTGTGTTAGTTGATATGCTTTTGAAGCCGCTTTAAATATACTACTAACATTAATGTCCTTAAAGTGAGCACTAAGGTTTTGCTTTAAGCGATATATACAAACCCTATAAATAGTAGGGGTGGGCAAAATACCCGACCCGATCCGACCCGAAAAATTTCGGGTTCGGGTAGGATCGGGTTGTTAATATAATCCGATCGGATGAAATATTGCAAACCCGATCGGGTTGTGATCGGATCGGATAAAATCCGATCCGATCCGAAAACCCGATCGGGTTGCTAAAACAAAAAAAAAATTCTATGGCCAAACACACACACACGGCACACAGCACACCACACATAATTACACAAATCAGTGAAATCACATACTCAAAAGGTTACACTTTACAGTTTACACAAACACAAAACACACGCAAACAAAAAAAATCACAACACCCAACCCGTGAACCCACCCTCAAGAAGCAAGAAAACATTCTCTCCCTCCCGCAATCTGATGCTGCCGTGTTGCGAGTCTGGCCATCTGCTGCTGCATCAGCGATCTGCTGTTGCCGTGCTGTTGTCATGTTGCTGCCGCCTTGCGTCCAGCCATCTACTGCTGCGTCCACGATCTGCTGCCGCCGTGCTGCGTCCAGCCATCGCGAGGAAACTGCTGTGCGTCCAGCCGTGCGCAAGCTGCTGCTGCACGCCCACCGATCTGCTGCCGAAAACCCAGCCGCCGATCTGCTGCTCCAAGGCTCAAGCTCCAACCCGACCCGAGTTTCTCCCTTAGTCCCTTATATGTTTTGAATTTTGAAGCTTTCATGGTGTATTGGTATATATGTTTTGAATTGACCCGTTTTCATCAACCCGAATTGGTTTAATTTGACCCGAATTTAATATGTTCCATTTTTAATTCGAACCAATTCAATTCGAATTCAACCCGATTTTTGACCCGATCCAAACCGATCCGAATATATATCGGATCGGATCGGGTCGGGTTGTAAGTTCGGGTTGTATTCGGATCAATGTTTGCACAACCCGAATAACCTGAAACCCGATCGGGTTGACCCGAACCCGACCCGAACCCGATTTTGCCCACCGCTAATAAATAGCATTCGAGAATACACTAGCTATACATTTCTTAATGCTTGGATGATAGTCAGAAATAGGAATGGCAAAAGGTCGGGTCGGGCTCGGGCTTAGCCAAGCCCTAGCCCGACTCGATCAAAAAAATTTGAAACCCGACCTTAAATGAACCCGACCATTTTATAGTTAGGGATGGGTCGGGCCCGAAATAGTTTTCATATTATTTTAATGTTAAACTATTTTTTAATGTTTTGTTTTATATTCATTTTATTTTAATATTTTCTTCTATACATGCACCTTAATTCAATAATTTAGGCAACTCAAATTTGTCAATATCTTTTCTAATTTAAAATAATTAACAAAACAAAGGCAAAATGTACAATATAATTAATCACAAAATAATTCACAAAACAACCAATTAATAGGAATAATTTTTTAAATTCAATTCCATAATCCAACTTTAAAAACACACAATGTGATTAAATTAAAAAAAAACACAATTCAATTCCACAACCATTTCAATCCCACACACAAATCAATTCCAAAATCCAACATGAAAAATAAATTTTTTTTTTTATAAATAGGGTCGGGTCGGCTTAAGCCCGACTTTGACCCGAAATTTGTTCAGGCCTAAAAATTTTGGCCCAAACCCAACCCGAAACCCAAAAATTCGGATTAAAACCCTAAAATTAGGGTCATGTTAGTCGGTCCAAAAATAGGGTCGGGTCAAATTACCAAGCCTAGTCAGAAATGAAAACCAATTTTGAACTTCCCTCTTCGATTATCTCAACTTTGTAAAAAACCACAACCAAGATGCGTCATTCTTACTATTATTGATACCAAAAGCCAATGGATAAATATGATTATTACTGTCTTTGATTCCTTTATATTCTCCTTTGAGAAACATACCATTAACTGCAATAACTGACCTAATAGAAGAAGAAAATTTTATTAACATATATATATGTTTCCATAATGTTGATTTTGATGATAACAAAACAAGATTAAGAATGATTAATTTTTTAATCTTAAATTGTAAGGGGAGCTTACATTTAGGGGGAGCAATTTGTGTAATTATTTTTTAAATACATGAAAAGTTTGTCATCATAAAAAAGAGGGAGAGATTGTTAACATATATGTTTCCATAATATTGATTTTGATGATACCAAACAAAATTAAGAATGATTAAGTTTTTTAAAAGCTTAAATTATTTTTTATACATTTTAAATAAATCATTATTTTCACATTAGAAAGGTTTTATATTTAATGTAAAAATAATTTTATAAAATTGGTTGTTTTTCACGTTTATAGTCTAATTGAAAGAGTTTTGAAAATAATGCTTGTTATTCCCAAAACTTTTTGTAATTATGATATTGCCCAAAACTCTATGAAACTTTTCAAATAAGTCTTTCTCCAGAATTCTAAGCAATACTTGTTGATTTCAAAGTTTTCAAAACTCTTTCAATTCGACTATAAACTTGAAAAACAACCAATTTTATAAAATTATTTTTCCATTAAATATAAAATCTTTATAATGTGAAAATAATGATTTATTTAAAATGTATAAAAAATAATTTGAGATTTTAAAAAACTTAATTATTCTTAATTTTATTTGTTATCATCAAAATCAACGTTATGGAAACATATATGTTAACAAATTCTCTCAAAGAACTTCTTATTGCCATGAAAAAGTACTTGAAGTGATTTGTGTCATCAATCTCAAGGATAGTACGGGTTCCGGGATTCTTCTTCTCAAGCATTGTACATATTAAGGAAGCAATTTATAAGAGTTTTCAAGTGATCCTCGAGGAATTTACATTATACGTTCCCTTGCTCTCCATGCTCTGTGATAACTTATATTACTATCATATTTTGTTGAAAATCTTGCTTAACATCTGTAGCCCTATATGAAAAAGGCGAACTATCACACTTAAACTGAATATTTTGGGCAATTAGTTTCATAGAAGCTTGTCAATGATCTTTCTCGGGGACATTAATACATTATGGGAATAAGAATGCAAATGGCAATACTTTCTGATTTCAAACATACCACAATCATTGACCTTAACAGCATAAAGACTTGAAGGTTCTATATTCATTTTTTTTATTACAGCACATGCATTGAGCATGCCTTGCAAGACCTCTTCGTAAGAAAGTTGTTGTCTTTCCATAAATCCATCGTTGTCATTGCCAACTTTGTTCGATGCCAAATTGTCGATGCTAACGAATGAATCATTCATGCATATTGAATTACTACACCAGAAGACTATCAATTGTTACTAGTGTCTTTCCATAAAATTAAGTCTCGAAAAATAATTGTTACTAGTGTGTGGTGAGTTACAGTCAACACTAGAAGACTATCAATTACTGCTTTAATATTTGATAATGTCCACACTAAAATAGACCTCAATTGGTTCATGTTGCACATCACCTTGAGTGTTGGGTATAAGTTCTTATTCTAATTCATTTCCACTGCCAAAAAGGTCAAGAATAAAACCATCATCTTCTATATTGGCTCTTTCAACTACATGTTGGGAGGTTGATAAACCAATAATTGGATAACAATGACTCTCATTTCATAAAGGGTGTGTTACAATTGGACTATTCTCTATTCTCACATAGCCGTTAGGCTCGACAATATTTACTTTATATTAATAAATGATGTAGAGAGGATTTATGAAACCGCTACTATCTTCTTCTAAAAAAATTCTACATCATAATTATTCAAAATTTTCATAGGTGGCAAAGGCTCTGATGATGTTTTGAACTTGCACTTCATGTTAATAAAAAATTCAGAAAGGTCAATAGAAATAACTTGTGCAACTCTTTTGACCAGTTGCTTAAATGTAGTTAAATGTGACACTTTCATATCCATATCTGAGTACTGGTAAATTTGTATTCACTATATTCCTGAGTCGATTCACTATTAAACAGGATAGGAACACGTATGGTTGCCATTGACAAGTGAAGACATTATCATCATTAAAAAATTTTAGCAATTTTTTTTGAAATAGTTAAATAAAATTACATTGCAAGACTTACTCGACTTATTTAATTAACTTACTTGACTTGTTCAAATGACTTACTCGACCTTATTACTCGGCTCTTGCTCGACTTGTTCAAAAACTTTACTTGACTTTTACTAAACTTATTTAAAAAATTACTTGACTTGTTTTAAAAATTACTCAACTCTTACTCAACTTAATAGTCAACTTATTTAATAGATTTACTCAATTTCTTTCTCCATTAAATACTCGACTTATTCAACTCCTTTACTTCACTTCTTACTTGACTTACCCGACTTTGTGCTCAACTTTTTCAAAAGAAATTACATAACTCTTACTCAACTTGTTATAAAAACTTGATATTTACTCAACTAGTTTTAAAAATTACTCGACTCTTACTCGACTTAATATACAACTTATTTAATATAGTTACTCAACTTCTTACTCGACTTACTCATCTTCCTTAATTCACTTCTTACTCGACTAAATACTCGACTTACTGTCGCCTAACGGACATACCCACCG